>NC_077227.1:288458719-288758979 GCF_027887165.1 Monodelphis domestica
TGAGGATAGTTTTTTTTTTTTCCTCGTAGTTCGCTGCAGGTTGTTCAGGGACACTGTAAAGCCATTACTGGAGAAGTCTATTATGTTCTCTTGTACCACAATGTGTACTCTGTGTACAATGTTCTCCTGGTTCTTCTCCTCTCACTCTGCATCACTTCCTGGAGGTTGTTCCAATCTCCATGGAATTCCTCTACTTTATTATTCCTTTTAGCACAATAGTATTCCATCACCAACATATACCACAATTTGTTCAGCCATTCCCCAATTGAAGGGCATCCCCTCATTTTCCAATTTTTGGCAACCACAAGGAGCGCAGCTATGAATATTCTTGCACAAGTCTTTTTCCTTATTATCTCTTTGGGGTACAAACCCAGCAGTGCTTTGGCTGGATCAAATGGCAGACACTTTTATCGCCCTTTGGGCATAGTTCCAAATTGCCCTCCAGAATGGTTGGATCAATTCACAACTCCACCAGCAATGCATTCATGTCCCTTCTTTGCCACATCCCTTCCAGCATTCATTACTTTCCTTTGCTGTCATGTTGAACAATCTGCTAGGTGTGAGGTGATACCTTAGAGATGTTTTGATTTGCATCTCTCTGATTATAAGAGATGTAGAACACTTCTTCATCTGCTTATTAATAGTTTTGATTTCTTTATCTGAAAACTGCCTATCCATGTCCCTTGCCCATTTATCAATTGGGGAATGGTTTGATTTTTTGTACAATTGATTTAGCTCTTTATAAATTTGAGTAATTAAACCTTTGTCAGAGGTTTCTATGAAGATTTTTTCCCAATTTGTTGTTTTCCTTCTGATTTTAGTTACATTGGTTTTGTTTGTGCAAAAGCTTTTTAATTTGATGTAGTCTAAATTATTTATTTTACATTTTGTGATTCTTTCTATGTCTTGCTTGGTTTTAAAGTCTTTCCCTTCCCAAAGGTCTGACATGTATACTATTCTGTGTTTACCCAATTTACTTATGGTTTCCTTCTTTATGTTTAAGTCACCCATTTTGAATTTATCTTGGTGTAGGGTGTCAGGTGTTGATCAATTCCTAATCTCTCCCACACTGTCTTCCAATTTTCCCAGCAGTTTTTTTCGAATAGTGGATTTTTGTCCCAAGACCTGGGATCTTTCGGTTTATCGTATACTGTCTGGCTGAGATCACCTGCCCCCAGTCTATTCCACTGATCCTCCTTTCTGTCTCTTAGCCAGTACCAAATTGTTTTGATGACTGCCGCTTTGTAATATAGTTTGAGGTCTGGGACTGCTAGGCCCCCATCATTTGTGGTTTTTTTTTCATTATTTCCCTGGATATCCTTGATCTTTTGTTATTCCAAATGAACTTTGTTATTGTTTTTTTCCAAATCAGTAAAGAAATTTTTTGGGAGTTCCATGGGTATGGCACTAAATAGGTAAATAAGTTTGGGTACGATGGTCATTTTTATTATATTGGCTCATCCTACCCATGAGCAGTTAATGTTTTTCCAATTGCTCAAGTCTACTTTTAATTGTGTGGCAAGTGTTTTGTAGTTATGTTCATATAGTTCCTGTGTTTGTCTCAGGAGGTAGATTCCTAGGTATTTTATTTTGTCTAAGGTGATTTTCAATGGGATTTCTCTTTCTAGTTTTTGCTGCTGAGCTGTTTTGGAGATATATAGTAAAGCTGGTGACTTATGTGGGTTTATTTTGTATCCTGCAACTTCGCTAAAGTTGTTGATTATTTCAATCAGCTTTTTGGTTGAATCTCTAGGATTCTTTAAGTAGACCATCATGTCATCTGCAAAGAGTAATAACTTGGTCTCCTCCTTGTCTATTTTGATGCCTTCAATTTATTTTTCTTTTCTAATTGCTACAGCTAGTGTTTCTAGTACCATGTCAAATAATAGAGGTGGTAATGGGCATCCTTGTTTCACTCCTGATCTTATTGGGAATGCATCTAGTTTATCCCCATTGAAAATGATATTAGTTGATGGTTTTAGATATATACTGTTTATTATTTTTAGGAATGACCCTTCTATTCCTATACTTTCTAGTGTTTTTAGTAGGAATGGGTGTTGTATTTTGTCAAAGGCTTTTTCTGCGTCTATTGAGATAATCATGTGGTTCTTGTTGGTTTGCTTGTTGATGTGGTCAATTATGTGGATGGTTTTCCTAATATTGAACCAGCCCTGCATCTCTGGTATAAATCCTACTTGATCATGGTGGATGACCCTTCTGATCACTTGCTGGAGTCTTTTTGCTAGTATCCTATTTAAGATTTTTGCATCTATATTCATTAGGGAGATTGGTCTATAGTTTTCTTTCTCTGTTTTTGACCTTTCTGGCTTTTAAATTAGTACCATGTTTGTGTCATAAAAGGAGTTTGGTAGAACTCGCTCTTTGCTTATTATGTCAAATAGTTTGTATAGTATTGGGATTAACTGTTCTCTGAATGTTTGATAGAATTCACTGGTGAATCCATCAGGCCCTGGGGATTTTTTCTTAGGAAGTTCTTTGATGGCCTGTTGGATTTCATTTTCTGATATGGGATTATTTAAGAATTCTATTTCCTCTTCTGTTAGTCTAGGCAGTTTGTATTTTTGTATATATTCATCCATATCACTTAAATTGGTATATTTATTGCCATATAATTGGGCAAAGTAATTTTTAATGATTGCCTTAATTTCCTCTTCATCAGAGGTGATGTCCCCCTTTTCATCTTTGATGCTGTTAATTTGATTTTCTTCCTTCCTTTTTTTAATTAGATTGACCAGTACTTTGTCTATTTTGTTTGTTTTTTCATATTACCAGCTTCTTGTCTTATTTATTAAATCAATAGTTCTATCACTTTCAATTTTATTAATTTCTCCCTCTTTTTTTAGGATTTCTAGTTTGGTTTTCTGCTGGGGGTTTTTAATTTGATCACTTTTGAGTTTTTTATTTGCATTTTCAATTGATTGATCTCTGCTCTCCCTAGTTTGTTAATATATGCACTCAGCGATATGAATTTACCTCTGATTACAGGTTTGGCTGCATCCCAAAAGGTTTGAAAGGATGTCTCGCCATTATCATTTTCCTCGATGAAATTATTTATTCTTTCTATGATTTCTTCTCTAACTAAACGATTTTGGAGTATCATGTTGTTTAGTTTCCAATTCGTTTTTGATTTGGTTTTCCATGTACCATTACTGATCGTTATTTTTATTGCCTTGTGGTCTGAAAAGGCTGCATTTATTATTTCTGCTTTTCTGCATTTGTGTGCCATATTTCTGTGACCTAATGTATGGTCAATCTTTGTGAATGTGCCGTGTGGTGCTGAGAACAAGGTGTATTCCTTTTTATCCTTATTTATTTTTCTCCATTTGTCTATTAATTCTAATTTTTCTAAGATTTCATTCACTTCTTTTACCTCTTTCTTATTTATTTTTTGATTAGATTTATCTAAATTTGATAATGGTTGGTTCAAGTCTCCCACTAATATGGCTTTACTGTGTATTTCTTCCTTCAATTCTCCTAGTTTCTCCATTAGAAATTTGGGTGCTATATTATTTGGTGCATACATGTTGATTAGTGATATTTCCTCATTATCTAAACTCCCATTTAACAAAATATAATTACCTTCCCTATCCCTTTTGATCAGGTCTATTTTTGCTTTGGCTTTATCAGATATCATGATTGCCACTCCTGCCTTCTTTCTGTCAGTTGAGGCCCAGAAGGTCTTCCTCCATCCTTTAATTCTGACCTTGTGGGTGTCTACCCACCTCATGTGTGTTTCTTGGTAATAACATACGGTAGGGTTTTGGATTCTAATCCATTCTTCTATTTGTCTACATTTATGGGTGAGTTCATCCCATTCACATTCAATGTTATGACTGTCACTGGTGGAGTCCCTGGCATTTTGATATCCTTCCCCAATTCTAACCTTTCTTCTTCAGCTCTACCTTTTAGTCCATTTACTTTAAATCAGTCCCCCTTGTATTTCCCTTTCTACCCCCCTCCCTTTTTATTCCCTCCCTTATTTTCCCCTGTAGTCTTTTTAAAAATCCCCCCCCACCCTCTCCCTCCCTTGTACTGCTTCCCTCCCCATCAGTCTGTTTTTTACCCTTCTACTCCCCTATAGGGCGCAAATCTATTCTCTTCCCCAATGGATTGGATTGTTCTTCCCTCTTTGGGTCAGTTTCAAAGTACGTAAGAGTTGAGTATTTCCTATCTCAAACCTCTTTACCCTTCCAGTGTATCGATGTTCTCCCCCTCCCACCATGAGCTTCTTTGTGACATATAAATTTACCCCCATTTGTTTCTTTTCCCATTTCTTTTAGTCATGACCTCTTTTCTTTTTTAGCTTTAGTCATGTATATATATATATATACACATGTATATGTATTTATGCATGCATATATCTATATACCTATTTATGTCTTGTCCTTTCATCCTATACAGTTTGTCACTATTCCCTCTGAGTGTAGTTCTTCTATCTGCTTAGGGGATAGCAACAGTTTTTAAGAGTTGCCAATGACCTCTTTTCTTATAGGGATACATATCATTTTAACTTATTGAGTCTCTTAAAAAAAAAACCTTTTTTGTTGTTGTTGTTGTTTTTCCCCTCTTTTTTAATTACCTTTTGATGATTCTCTTGAGTTCAGTGGTTGGACTTCGAATTTTCTGTTCAGGTCTGGTCCTTTATTTATGAATGCTTGGAACTCTTCTGTTGTGTTAAATGACCATACTTTCCCCTGTAAGAATATAGTCAGTTTTGATGGGTATTTTATTCTTGGCTGTATGCCTAGTTCCCTTGCTTTCTGGAATATCATATTCCATGCCTTTTGGTCCTTCAGGGGTGATTTATGGATTCTTTCAATCTCCACTTTCACCTCTTGTTCTAGGATTTTGGGACAGTTTTCCTGGATAATTTCCTCTACTATTATGTCCAGGCTTTTTCTTTTGTCCTGGTCTTCTGGTAGTCCAATTATTATTAAATTGTCTCTTACTGAACAATTTTCTAAATCGTCCATTTTGTGAATGAGATGCTTCACATTTTCCTCATTTTTTTCATTCTTTTTGTTTTGTTTTATAGTGTCCTACTGCCTTGTGAGGTCACTTGATTCTAGTTGTTTTACTCTGGTTCTTAAAGATTGGATTTCATCTTTGGCTTTTTGGTCGTCTTTTTCCTTCTGGTCTGAGTTTCTTTAAAGATCATCTTTCATCCTCTTTATCTCGTCTTTCATCTCCTTTGCCTCATCTTTCATCTCCTTTGCCTCATTTTCCAGCTGGATGATTTTGGCTTTCAGGATACTATTTTCTTGTTTTAGTTCAAGTGCCTTTGTTTCCAGATGACTTATCTTAATTTTTAAGTTCTTTTCCCAATTGTCTTCAGCCTCTCTTAGTTGTGTTTTGAGTTCTTCCACAGCCTGTATCCAATTTGCTGGGATTTCTGATTTATCGTTTGCTGATCTCTCCCCCTCTGTTCCATTTGGTGAGTAGTAGCTGTCTATTGTAGTTTCTTTCTTCTGTTTCTGTTGTTTGTTCAAATTCACCCCTTCTTTCCTCCCCGTATTTGTCTGTGCTCTTGTTCCTCTCATTTTTTTGTTTTTTAGGGACTTCTATTAGTCTCCCTTCTTGGAGCTTTAACAAAGGATCTCTTGGTGTACTCTCTGAGGGAGGGGTGTTTGGGGTTTGAGCTTTCCTGTCCTCTGGAGGCTTTTGATTGGCTTAAAGTCCAGCAGTCAATGAGTATGGATGGGGAGCCTGGTCTTCCCTGTGTTCTGGAGACTTTTGATCGGATTGATTTCAGCTTAGTTGGGCTGGGTTTACTCTGAGTTTTAAACTTCCTGGAAGGCTGTAGCAGATATGGAAGATCTCTAAAGCTCTGGCCAGGCTGCCAGGTCTATGCTCCTTCTAGGCTGCCATCTTGACTTCACCTCTAGGTTTCTGTTTTTTCAGAAGACCCAGCTCTCTAAGGGGGAAGGGGTTGTGGCTTGCCTGGACTCTGAGGGCTCCTGATGGGATTTGGTTCAGAAGGTGTGGGCCGAATGATCCTGGAGCCAAAAAAAGGAAGAAAAGAAAAGCAGCAACCTCCTCTTCCACAGTCTGTGTTGAGTGCCCAGAAAGTGGCCCAGGTTACTTTCAAGGTTAGCTCTTCAGAGCAACCCCTTTGCCATCCCTGAGTTTTCTGTCCTTTCAGTAGCTCTGAGGGCTCAGAGGTGCCCTCAGCGAGGGTTCAGCTGGTGCCCTAAAGCTGGGACCTCCCTTGAGACTCAGTTGGAAGGACCCAGCCAGGAGGCTACATGCTTCCCCCTTTTCTCTATGTTTCACTCCCATCTGTGTTGGGAGCCCTGGAGACTGGCTCGGGTTGCTTTCAAGGTGAGTCCTCAGAGCCCTGAGGTTCCCACTGCTGCCTTGGGCTCAGCACTCTGGGTTGGGGTGGATGGGTCCTAGGACCTTCTTTCTGTCTACCCCTTAGATCTGAGTGATCTAGGGTTCTGGCTTTTGGGGTGTGGTACCTTTTGATCCAGGTCCAGGAGGAGGTTTCCCCAGGTCTATCCTGTTGTTCAGCTTGAATTTCGGTGGCCTAGGAGCACTCTGTTTGCGATCGGTAAGGAAGGGTTTCCGAGGTCTGAACTTTCTCTGCTTCTACACTCCCATCTTGACAGGAAATCCTATGTTTTGATAGCAACAGTTTTTAAGAGTTGCCAATGACCTCTTTTCTTATAGGGATACATATCATATTAACTTATTCAGTCTCTTATAAAATTTTTGTTGTTGTTTTGTTTGTTTTCCCCCCTCTTTTTTAATTACCTTTTGATGATTCTCTTGAGTTGGACATCAAATTTTCTGTTCAGGTCTGGTCTTTTATTTATGAAAGCTTGGAACTCTTCTGTTGTGTTGAATGACCATACTTTCCCCTGTAAGAATATAGTCAGTTTTGATGGGTATTTTATTCTTGGTTGTAGACCTAGTTCCCTTGCTTTCCGGAGTATCGTATTCCATGCCTTTCTGTCTTTCAGTGTGGATGCAACCAGATCCTATGCTAGCCTCACCGTGTTTCCATGGTATCTGAGCGGCTTTTTCTTGGCAGCTTGTAATATCTTTACTTTCATCTGATTGTTTTAGAATTTGGCTATAACATTTCTTGGTGTTGTCAGTTGGGGATTAAATACAGGGGGTGATTTATGGATTCTTTCAATCTCCACTTTCCCCTCTTGTTCTAGTATCTTGGGACAGTTTTCCTGGATAATTTCCTCTAGTATTATGTCCAGGCTTTTTCTTTTGTCATGGTCTTCTGGTAGCCCAATTATTCTTAAATTGTCTCTTCTTGAACGATTTTCTAAATCGTCCATTTTGTGAATGAGATGCTTCACATTTTCCTCAATTTTTTCGTTCTTTTTGTTTTGTTTTATAGTGTCCTGCTGCCTTGTGAGGTCACTTGATTCTAGTTGTTGTATTCTGGTTCTTAAAGATTGGATTTCATCTTTGGCTTTTTGGTCGTCTTTTTCCTTCTGGTCTGATTTTCTTTGAAGATTGTCTTTCATCCTCTTTACCTCATCTTTCATCTCCTTTGCCTCATCTTTCATCTCCTTTGCCTCATTTTCCAGCTGGTTGATTTTGGCTTTCAAGACACTATTTTCTCATTTTAGTTCAAGTGCCTCTGTTTCCAGATGACTTATCTTAATTTTTAAGTTCTTTTCCCAATTGTCTTCAGCCTCTCTTAGTTGTGTTTTGAGTTCTTCCACAGCCTGTATCCTACTCGCTGGGATTTCTGGTTCATCATTTGCTGATCTCTCCCCTTCTGATCCATTTGCTCTGTACTAGCTGTCTATTGTAGTTTCTTTCTTCTTTTTCTGTTGTTTGCTCAAATTCACCCCTTCTTTCCTCTCTGTATTTGTCTGTGCTCTTGTTCCTCTCATTTTCTTTGTTTTGGGGGGACTTCTATCAGTCTCCCTTCTTCGCAATCATATCTTTTAAAATTTTTTATTCCCATGAAAATTCTCAATTTTTGTTATTTGTTAAGCACAGAATAAAAAATAAAACCTACCTATACTAGTGACAGCATCATGGCACTGAAGGATCATATTGAGACATACAAGTTTTGAATGGTTTTGTTTATTCCCCAAAGGGAAGAGGTTGAATGAGTTAATCAATCACCTCACATCATAAAGTAACTAACAAAATACTCTTTCCCTGTTAATTATTAACAGATGCGAGCGTAGGATATAAATGAAGTTATTAAAGGCATGGATTAAGTACAGAAAAGGCCTAGTCATATTTATGGAATCTATTAATAAATAAAAATAAATGCAACTACATTTGACAGCAATTTGTCCAGATTGACTGAGAACTAGGTAACAACCCGTGGTTTTTTTTTTTTATAAAATCAACAAACTATTTCATATTCAAGCATTTACTCATCTAGTAGATAATTGATGGAAGACATTCAAACCAGGTTTCTGAGGAGGAATCATTTAGAGAAAAAGAACACCTCAGATTCTTTGTCTTCTGACCTAACCAGATAAAGACTGTGGATTTTTGAGGGATGGAGGGATTTTGACTTTTTTCTTTGGCATCCTAGCATGTTTCCAGGAACAACAGTAAATGGTGTCAAATGTCTGTGTTGAGAGAAAAAGACAAACTAAAGGAAAGGTAGCTTTAATATACCAGGGAAAACTATAACAAGATAAAGAGATACGTGGGTACTCTGCAAAGGGGAGAAAAAGGAATATGAGAAAGTATTAGTCCTCTATTCCATATAAGCTCTGTAAGCTTGAACCCATTCTTTTTTGCCCTCAAACTTTATCTCTCCCTCTCTCCTTTCCCCTCCCCTCTTCCCCCTCTCTTTCTCCATATATGTGTATATTTGTGAGAATGCTTTGTAAAACTATACCACCTTAGTAAATAATTCTTACTAAAAGCTAATTAAATCTGGCTGAGTAATTTATACTACTTGTTAATCACAAAAAACAAAACACTAGACTACCGGGTAATCATGGCTGCAATCTTTCCCCGGCACCGAACCAAATAGACTACATTAAAGGAGCATAAAAATCACCTTTGGCGGAACAGGACTCCCCAGTACCCCACAGAGACGAAGGTACGTGGGGCCTGAACATTTCCACACTATAATAAGGAGGTAAAGCTTGCACAGAAACGCGAACTGAGCCTCCCTTTCCCCACCCCACCTCCCCCACCAAACCACAGTGAGCTACCTGAGCGCTCACCGGGATAGCAAGTGAGTGGGGAATGTCCTGTCTGGTGGGGGGCACTCCAGGGTCCTTGGGATCTGGGGACTGCAAAGAAAAAACATCTCAGGGCGGTTTCACGGGAGAACCCAGTGCTGAGCAGGGGGGTCCGCGGAGCTGTACTTAGGGTGGCTGTGAGGAACATCTGGGTGGAGCTAAACACCAGGGGTGAACCACGTGCTGATTATCTCGGTGCAGCTGAACACCTAAGCAGTTTGGATGTGATCAGGGCCCCAGCACTCTAAGAAACCTCAGAGGCTGGGAAGAACTAGTCTGATGCAACCTAAATTCACAGAAAACCCGCCCATATCACCCAGACCCCAGACCAAAAAGGAAAGGGGAATAAAACCACCAAAGGGATGGCTCACATGGCCCAAAATCAAGACTCCAGGAAGAAAGGGAAAAAGGTGACTATTGAAAACTTTTATGGTGGAAGTACCCAAGGAAAAGAAGAGAATGAGGAGGAAATCCAAAAACAAACAGAACATGCCTCCCAAAATGGAAACTATCAACAAGCTCTGGAAGATCTCAAACTGGAACTTATCCAAAAGATGGAAACCTGGAAAGAAAAATGGGAGAAAGAGATCAGCAGTCTGACAGATAAGACTACTCAATTGGAAGAAGAACTTGAAGCATCCAACAGAAGGGCAGACAAAGCTGAAAAGCAAAACCAGTCCCTAACAACCAGAATTAAGCAACTCGAAGAAAGTCAGATCATAAAACAGCAAGAATCAATCAAGCAAACCCAAAAATTAATGAATTAGAAGAAAACATAAAATATCTCACTGAGAAGGTCACAGATCTGGAAAACGGAGGGAGAAGAGAAAACCTCCAAATTTTCGGTCTCCCAGAAAAACCAGAGATAAACAATAAACTCGATATTATTCTACAGGAGGTTATAAAAGAAAATTGCCCCCACATTCTGGAGCAAAGGGGCAAAATAGAAATAGAAAGGAGTCATAGAACACCTTCTATACTAAATCCCCAAAAGACAACCCCTAGGAATGTAATTGCCAAATTCAAGAGCTTCCAAGAAAAGGAAAAAATCCTACAAGAAGCCAAGAAGAGGAGATTCAGATATAAGGGGGCTCCCATAAGGATCACACACGACTTAGCGGCTAACACACTAAGAGACTGCAAAGCATGGAACATGATATTTAGAAAGGCAAGAGAGCTGGGTCTCCAACCAAGAATCAACTACCCAGCAAAACTGACTACATACTTCCAGGGTAAAGTATGGTCTTTAACAAAATAGAAGATTTCCAAGCATTTGCTAAGAAAAGACCAGAACTTAGTGGAAAATTTGATATCCAAGCACAGAAAGCAAGAGAAACATGAAAAGGTAAATATGAAAGAAAGGGAAAAGGAGATAAATCTTATCTTTTTCTTTAAGTCAAACTCTCTTCTATAAGGACTACATTTACATCAAATTATATATATATATATATATATGTATATGTATATATATACATATATATTAATATGTGGGGAAAATGTTTTGTGTAACTCTCAAAAATTGAAGCATCATAAGAGTAGTTAGAAGAAACATGCATAGGGAAAGATTGGGGCATCAAGAAGATTTTGGGAAAGTGGGGGCAAAGAAAGGAAATGGGAGGGGGGAACCGTCGATAATACTAAGATTTACTTCAAGAAATAGGGGGAGGGGACTTAATAGAATAATCTTTCCCATAAAAAGATACACATGGGAAGGGGAGGGGAAGAACTCTCATATGAGAAGGAGAGGAAGAGAGCGTGAAGTGGAATTACATAAACCTTACTCTCAGTGAAACCAAATCTGAGAGGGAAGAACATCTAGATCCAGTGGGATCCTGAATTCTATCTTATCCATTAGGGCAAGAAATAAAGGAAAATTAAGGAGGGGGAGGGGGGAAGGGAGTATAAAAATGGAGGGAAGGAGAGGAGGGAGGGGAAGGGAGCATAAAAAGGGAGGGGCTAGAAAGGGAAGAATCTCAAGGGAGGGGACTAAGCGGACTGACCTAAAGTAAATCACTGGTTCAAAAAGAGATAGTTAAAGAAGAAAGGTCAGAACTAGGGGAACATATCAAAATGCCAGCGAATCCACAAATGACAATCATAACTTTGAAAGTGAATGGAGTGAACTCACCCATAAAAAGTAGACAAATAGCAGATTGGATTAGAACCCAAAACCCTACCAGTTATTGTCTTGAAGAAACACATATGAGGCAGGTTGACACTCACAAGGTTAGAATTAAAAGTTGGAGTAAGACCTTTTGGGCCTCAACTGATAGAAAGAAGGCAGGAGTAGCAATCATGATATCTGACAAAGCCAAAGCACAAATAGACCTGATCAAAAGGGATAGGGAAGGTAAATATATTCTGCTAAAAGGGAGTATAGACTATGCACCAAATGGTATAGCATCCAAATTTTTAATAGAGAAACTAGGAGAATTGAAGGAGGAAATAGACAGTAAAACCATATTAGTGGGAGACTTGAACCAACCACTATCAAATTTAGATAAATCAAACCAAAAAATAAACAAGAAAGAGGAAAAAGAAGTGAATGAAATCTTAGAAAAATTAGAGTTAATAGACATATGGAAAAAAATAAATAGGGACAAAAAAAAATACACCTTCTTTTCAGCACCACATGGCACATTCACAAAAATAGATCATACACTAGGTCATAGAAACATGGCACTGAAATGCAGAAAAGCAGAAATAATAAATGCAGCCTTTTCAGATCACAAGGCAATAAAAATATTGATCAGCAAGGGTACATGGAGAGCCAAATCAAAAATTAATTGGAAATTAAATAATATGGTGCTCCAAAATCGAATAGTTAGAGAAGAAATCATAGAAACAATTAATAATTTCGTTGAAGAAAATGACAATGGCAAGACATCCTTTCAAACCTTATGGGATGCAGCCAAGGCAGTACTTAGAGGAAAATTCATATCCCTGAGTGCATATATTAACAAATTAGGGAGGCCAGAGATCAAGGAATTGGAAATGCAAATCAAAATACTTGAGAACGAACAAATTAAAAACCCCCATAAGAAAACCAAACTAGAGATCATAAAACTTAAGGGAGAAATTAATAAAATCGAAAGTGACAGAACTATTCAGCTAATAAACAAGACTAGAAGCTAGTACTTTGAAAAAACAGACAAAATAGACAAAGTACTGGTTAATCTAATTAAAAAAGGAAAGAAGAAAGACAAATTAACAGCATCAAGGATGAAAAAGGGGATCTCACCTCCAATGAAGAGGAAATTAAGGCAATCATTAAAAACTACTTTGCCCAACTATATGGCAATAAATATACCAACCTAGGTGATATGGATGAATGTTTACAAAAATATAAATTGCCTAGACTATCAGAAGAAGAAATAGTTTTCTTAAATAATCCCATATCAGAAAATGAAATCCAACAGGCCATCAAAGAACTTCCTAAGAAAAAATCCCCAGGGCCTGACGGATTCACAAGTGAATTCTATCAAACATTCAGAGAACAGTTAATCCCAATACTATACAAACTATTTGACATAATAAGCAAAGAGTGAGTTCTACCAAACTCCTTTTATGACACAAACATGGTACTAATTCCAAAGCCAGGCAGGCCAAAAACAGAGAAAGAAAATTATAGACCAATCTCCCTAATGAATATAGATGCAAAAATCTTAAATAGGATACTAGCAAAAAGACTCCAGCAAGTGATCAGAAGGGTCATCCACCATGATCAAGTTGGATTTATACCAGGGATTCAGGGCTGGTTCAATATTAGGAAAACTATCCCCATAATTGACCACATCAACAAGCAAACCAACAAGAACCACATGATTATCTCAATAGATGCACAAAAAGCCTTTGATAAAATACAACACCCATTCCTACTAAAAACACTAGAAAGCATAGGAATAGAAGGGTCTTTCCTAAAAATAATAAACAGTATACATCTAAAACCATCAACTAATATCATCTGCAATGGGGATAAACTAAATCCATTCCCATTAAGATCAGGAGTGAAACAAGGATGCCCATTATCACCTCTATTATTTGACATTGTATTAGAAACACTAGCAGTAGCAATTAGAGAAGAACAAGAAATTGAAGGCATTAAAATAGGCAAGGAGGAGACCAAGTTATTACTCTTTGCAGATGACATGATGGTCTACTTAAAGAATCCTAGAGATTCAACCAAAAAGCTAATCGAAATAATCAACAACTTTAGCAAAGTTGCAGGATACAAAATAAACCCACATAAGTCATCAGCATTTCTATATAATTCAGCTCAGCATCAAGAACTAGAAAGAGAAATCTCATTCAAAATTACCTTAGACAAAATAAAATACCTAGGAATCTATCTCCCGAGACAAACAGAGGACCTATATGAACACAACTGCAAAACACTTTCCACACAACTAAAACTAGACTTGAACAATTGGAAGAACATTAACTGCTCATGGGTAGGATGAGCCAATATAATAAAAATGACCATCCTACCCAAACTCATCTATCTTTTTAGTGCCATACCCATGGAACTTCCAAATTTTTTTTTTACTGATTTAGAAAAAACCATAACAAAGTTCATTTGGAAGAACAAAATATCAAGGATATCCAGGGAAATAATGAAAAAAAAATTCAAAGGAAGGGGTCTTGCAGTCCCAGATCTCAGACTATATTATAAAGCAGTGGTCATCAAAACAATTTGGCACTGGCTAAGAGACAGAAAGGAGGATCAGTGGAATAGACTGGGGGCAGGTGACCTCAGCAAGACAGTATATGACAAACCCAAAGATTCGAGCTTTTGGGACAAAAATCCACTATTTCATAAAAACTGCTGGGAAAATTGGAGGACAGTGTGGGAAAGATTAGGTTTAGATCAACACCTCACACCCTACACCAAGATAAATTCAAAATGGGTGAATGACTTGAACATAAAGAAGGAAACTATAAGAAAATTAGGCGAACACAGAATAGTATACATGTCAGACCTTTGGGAAGGGAAAGACTTCAAAACCAAGCAAGAATTAGAAAGAGTTACAAAATGCAAAATAAATAATCTGGATTACATCAAATTAAAAAGTTTTTGTACAAACAAAACCAATGTAACCAAAATCAGAAGGGTAGCAACAAATTGGGAAACAATCTTCATAAAAACCTCTGACAAAGGTTTAATTACTCAAATTTATAAAGAACTAAATCAATTGTACAAAAAATCAAGCCATTCTCCAATTGACAAATGGGCAAAGGACATGAACAGGCAGTCCTCAGCCAAAGAAATCAAAACTATTAATAAGAACATGAAAAAGTGCTCTACATCTCTTATAATCAGAGAGATGCAAATCAAAACAACTCTGAGGTATCACCTCACAGCTAGCAGATTGGCTAACATGACAGCTATGGAAAGTAATGAATGCTGGAGGGGATGTGGCAAAGTGGGGACACTAATTCATTGCTGGTGGAGTTGTGAATTGATCCAGCCATTCTGGAGGGCAATTTGGAACTATGCCCAAAGGGTGATAAAAGACTGTCTGCCCTTTGATCTAGCTATAGCACTTCTGGATTTGTACCCCAAAGAGATAATAAGGAAAAAGACTTGTACAAGAATATTCATAGCTGCACTCTTTGTGTTGGCCAAAAATTGGAAAACAAGGGGATGCCCGTCAATTTGGGAATGGCTGAACAAGTTGTGGTATATGTTGGTGATGGAATACTATTGTGCTAAAAGGAATAATAAAGTAGAGGAATTCCATGAAGTGATGCAGAGCGAAAGGAGCAGAACCAGGAAAACATCGTACACAGAGACTGATACATTGTGGTACAATCAAAGGTGATGGACTTCTCCATTAGTGTCAATGCAATGTCCCTGAACAATCTGCAGGGATCTAAAAAATACTATCCACAAGCAGAGGGTAAACTGTGGGAGTAAAAACACTGATGAAAAGCAATTGCTTGACTACAGGGTTGTAGGGGATATGACTGAGGAGAGACTCTAAATGAACATTCTAATGCAAATTCCAACAACAGGAAAATTGGTTCGAGTCAAGAACATATGTGATAACCAGTGGAATCTTATGTCGGCTATGGGAGAGGGAAAGGTGGGGGCAGGGGGGAGGGGAGCAAAAGAAAATGATCTTTGTTTCCAGTGAATAATATTTGGAAATGACCAAATAAAATAATGTTTAAAATTAAAAAAAAAGGAGAGAGGATAATGAAAAGGAAAATATCTTTAAATGTAAAGTTAGCTACTTTCCAACTCTGTTGCAAGATTTTATAGATAAGCGAGTGAAAACCAATGTCTAAAGTGATTTGATTTTGCTACCAATTTCATTTATCTATAATTTGTTAGTATAAAATTGGCCACAACAAATTAAAATATCAATATGATTGAAATCTGCTGGCTAGATGGGAAGATAGATATACCTCATACGTTCTCTTTTGTAAATTGATTCAGTCAGAAAAAAATAAGATATAAGAAAATAAATGTAAAATATCATCACCTCTAGAAATATAAACCTTCCAAGCAAAACTGAAAAATAAAAAGAAAACACTAATGGGGGCTTATGTATAATCTTATTCGAATGACTATGTCCTCCCTTCCCCCAGAATCCTTCAAGGTTATCCATAGAGCCATGAAAAGAGCAATAGCCATGTTTTAGAGAGCTAATCTACTAGTCAGAGTAGGTAGAGGAGTTAAACCAAAATCTATATGGGCTACAATTATTTGTTCCAAGAAAGCATTCATTTTATAGATTTGTGGAGGGAGGTTTTGGGAGTAGGGAACTAGCAATAAAGGAGAAGGAAAAGAAGAAACCAAAAAGAGCTACAGAAGGAGGCACAGACAGCTTTGAAGTAAATATTAAATTTAATAAAATAGTTCTTAAATATCAACTGTATATAATAGAGATTCATGATTTCTTGTGCAATTACCCTTTTTCTGTTCTGTGTATATAGAAATGCTTATTTTTTGATAATGTTTTTCAAGTAGAGAATAATTTAAAAATTAAATTTTAAAAAGAAAACCTGGCTATAATCAGAGCTAGATTTGGCAAGATGGACAATTCATCAACCATTCACTTAATATACATATTACTAAGTGTGGTTTCATCATGAAGAATTAAAGAATATGAGTCAAAATCCTCTGAATAGAGTGCCAGACAATGTAAAATGAGTAGTTAAAGCAAAAGGTCACATTGCATATTAAAATATTTTTTAAAATGTAAAAATTTGTTAGGTTTATTGCTTGCCAATAAATTAGATTATTTTACATTACCCCCTCCCAATTAATTTACACACTACTATTAGAATTACAGCATTTTGCTTATTTCACAGGACTTTTGGCTCATTTCTCCACCATTTGATCTTCGTCAGAAAATAGACCCTAGCCTGGACTTCTTCCTTCTCCAGTGATTACAGCATGAAATACATCCAAATATATTGAAAACATTAAACAAAAGCTATTGCCAGTGGCTGATTCCAGGGCCACAGAAATATGAAAGGCCAATTGGATCTTAGAGCAGCAGGCAGTTACATGTTTTTCCACACTACAAAATTCAATGGAAATGTGCTACAGCACTTGGCCTAGATATGTCTTAGAATTACAACAACATGGCAATGACAGATTACAGCTCCAGATGTTCAGTAAAAAAGGGTTAAAACATCAGATTCAAATTCTATTTGACCACCTGGTCACAAAACACCATGATGAGACAATCCTGCATGATTATTTCATTATTCATCACCTTCTAGCACTCACCCAGGTACTTGCTGTGCAGGGATAAAAACTTCTTATTGGTCTCATGTGTCAGTTAAATAGGTTTAGTTACAATTGAGTCTGAATAGTTTTCACCTTTGCTTCAAAAAAAGGGATGTATACATTAACATAATGAATTCAAAAAAAAAGAACAATTACTAAAAGAAATTAATAAGGCATCCTAGGATTTAGGAGTTTTGTCCCCTTTCACTTAATAATTTTTAAGAATTGATCATCAATTTCCTTGCTATAACTAATTATCTCACTTTATACTTATAGGGCATTTCCTTAAAGTATTCCAAAGAAATAAGTAATCTCTATCCATATTATGAATATTTATTATTTACTTCCTACAATACAATGAACATTCAAATGGGAGTCAGGAGACTTGGGTTATAGTAGTTGGCCTGTCACTAATTATAGGATCTTGGACAAATCACTCAGCCCTTCTAGTTTTTAATGATCTTCATGTGCAAAAATAAATGATGTCAGGACTTCCGGGTAAACATGGGAGCAGTCTAGACCCAGGAATCTTCCTCTCCTCACCACCTACCAATATAGACTACCTCAAAAGGCCACCCCTCCCAAATTCATATGAACAAAGGGAATCTACAGTAGGGGACAGAAATGAAAGTGAAATAGCTTCCACCAAAATGTGAGCTGATCAACCCTCCCCCACCCCACCTATGGAGCCAGAGTCAGAGCCAGTGCCCTAGAATCATTGAGTAGGCAAGGGGCACCTTTAAAGAGAGTGAAGAGCACCTCTAACTCCTTGGCAGCTAACTAAGACCACCAAAGACCTACCCCTGAGAACAGCTAGACCTGAGACCCCAGTAGGCTGAAGAGCTCAGACTTTGGGCACCCTCACAGAGATAGTACAGAGAAGTTCAGTAAGCTGTAGAAGCTACAGAGACTCAAGAGGTGTCCTCAGGCAAAAATCATGCTCCTTAGCTCATACACAGAGAGCCTGCCCTCCTCACTCAGATTTCTGACTAGAAAGGGAAGGGAAAACCAACATAATGATGGCAAACAATGCCCAGTAAAAACAACTTCCCACCACCAAGAGAAACAAGAAGGCTTTGACTGTGGATAATTTTTATGGAGGAAAAATACAGACTATAGCAGAAACAGCAGAAGAGGACATACAAATAAATGCATACAAACCTTCCAAAAAAATGAAAATTGGCCACAAGCTCTTGAAAATTTTAGATAAGAGCTTATAAAAAAGAAGATGGAAGGATTCTGGCAAGAAAAGTAGGAAATAGTTCAAAAAGAAAATAATAATTTAAAGAACAGGAACTCCCAATTGGAGAAACAACTGGAAGTCATGAAAAGCAGAATAGATCAAACTGAAAAGGAAAATCAAAAGATTACAGTGGAAAACCACTCCTTAAAGACAAGAATTAGGCAATTGGAAGCCAATGATATTTCAAAACAGCAAGAATTAATGAATCAGAGTCAAAAGACTGACAAAATAGAAGAAAACATAAAATATCTCACTGACAAGATGATAGGTCAGGAAAAATCAGTCTTGAAGAGACAATTTGAGAATCTACTAGAAAACCCAGAAATAAACAGAAATCTTGACATCATACTACAAAAAATTATCCAAGAAAACTACCCTGATGTTTCCTTATTTAGTGCCATGCCCATATAACTACCAACAAGATTTTTAGTAAATTAGAAAAAAAAACATAAAGTTCATTTGGAAGATCAAAAGATCAAGAATATCCAGGGAAATCATGAAAAAAAAGCAAAGGAAGGTGGCCTAGCAGTACCAGATCTCAAACTATACTATAATGTACTGGTCATCAAAGCAATATGGTAATGGCTAAGAGATAGAAAGGAGACAGAATGGAATAGACTTGGGATGAGTGACCTCAGCTAGACAGTCTATGATAAACCCAAAGATCCCAGCTTTTGGGACAAAAATCAGCTATTCGATAAAAATTGCTGGGAAAATTGGAAGACAATATGGGAGAGATTAGATTTGGATCAACATCTCTCACCCTACCCCAAGATAAATTCAGAATGGGTGAATGACTTGAACATAAAGAAGGAAATTATAAGTAAATTAGGTGAACACAGAATACTATACTTGTCAGATCTTTGGGAAAGGAAAGATTTTAATATCAAGCAAGAGTTAGAAAAAACTACAAAATGTGAAATAAATAATTTTGATTACTTTAAATTAAAAAGTTTTTGTACAAACAAAACCAATGCAACTAAAATAAGAAGGGAAGCAAAAAATTGGGGAAAATCTTCATAACAAAAACCTGTGACAAAGGTCTAATTACTGAAATATATAAACAGCTAAATCAATTGTACAAAAAATCAAGCCATTCCCCAATTGATAAATGGGCAAGGGACATGAACAGGAAATTTTCAGTTAAAGAAATAAAAATTATTAATAAGCACATGAAAAAGTGTTCTAAATTTCTAATAATTAGAGAAATGCAAATCAAAACAACTCTGAGGTATCACCTCATACCCAGCAGATTGGGTAACATGACAGTAAAGGAAAGTAATGAATTCTGGAGGGGATGTGGCAAAATTGGGACATTAATGCATTTCCTGGTGGAGTTGTGAATTGATCCAGCCATTCTGGAGGGCAATTTGGAACTATGCCCAAAGGGCTTTAAAAAACTGCCTTCCTTTTGACCCAGTCATACCACTGCTGGGTTTATACCCCACAAAGATAATAAGAAAAAAGACTTGTATAGGAATATTCATAGCTGTGCTCTTTGTGGTGGCAAAAAATTGAAAAATGAGGGGATTCCCTCAGTTTGGGGAAACAAACTGTGGTATATTTTGGTGATGGAACATTATTGTGCTCAAAGGAATAATAAAGTTGAGAAATTCAATGTGAACTGGAATGACCTCCAGAAATTGATGCAGAGTGAATGGAGCAGAACCAGGAGAACATTGCACACAGAAACTGATACACTGTGGTACAATCGAATGTAATGGACTTCTCCATTAGTACCAATGCAATGATCCAGAACAATTCAGAGAAAGAACTCTATCCACATTTAGAGGAAAAACTGTGGGATCAGAAACACTGAAGCAAAACAACTTCTTGATCACATGGGTTGATGGGGATATTATTGGGGATCTAGACTCTAAATAATCATCCTAGTGCAAACATCAACAATATGGAAATAGGTTTTGATCAAGGACACATGTAAAATCCAGTGGAATTGTGTGTTGTCTGCGGGAGGGGTTGGGAGGAGGGAAGGTAAAGAACATGACTTTTAACCAAGGAAAAATATTCTAAATTGACTAAATTAATTCAAAAATAAAAAAAATAAATGAGATCTTTTAATTCTAATATTCTGTGAAAAAATGTATAGATAACCAGTTCAAAATACCAAAGAAATTTTTTAATAAATACCAAATGAATAGTTTTACAAGTTTGATCCAACTTGTATAATGCCTGAAACACTGTAAAAGCATTTAGTAAATGTTCTTTTCTTTATTCCTTCTCTCCCTTCCCCCTTTCTTCCTTCCTTCCTTCTTTCTTTCAAATTATTTTGACTCATGACTTTTAAACAGTCACTGTGATGCATGATTATTGAAATTTGGGTGGTCATCTTTATAGGATCATTTCATTAGCATGATTGAAGAGCATATCCTTGTTTTGAAGATAGACATTCTAATTTGTAACAGTAGTGTTAAATGTAAAAAAAGAATTACTTTCTAACCATAATGATGAAATGAAAAATAAAAGGGAATAGATAGAATATACTTTAATCTCTATTATAATTTTATTCTGAGGAGAGAAACTATTTCTCTGTATCTTCTCTGAGCCTATTCTTGAAAAATAGATAAGGAGCAGAAGAATCTTGTAATTTAGAATTGAAAAGGCTTTTGACAACTCCTAAAAGAGCAAAGATGACAGCTAAGCTTAAACCTGGAAGTGATGAGTATGATAGTTTATGTTGAGCAGTACAATATCTTTCTAGTTGATATACATGTTCCATATATGTCCCCACTTCCAATTCATATGCTTGTTTGTCATGGTAATTTTTCTAAAGCATTGGTATGACTATGTTACCCCCTGCTCAATGGGGTCCAGTAGCTCCCTCTTCGCAACAGGATCAAATACAAAAGTCCTCTGTTTTTTAAGTCATAGCCTTACCCTTTATTACTGTTTCAGTCATCTTTAACTTTACTCCCCTCCATGCACTCTATAATCCAACTATCCACAACTCCAGTTCCTATCTCCATGCCAGTATACTGGCTATCACTCCCTGACAATAATTCTCTGACTTCTCACATTTGCCTTTCATTTTTTCTAAAATTTTGTGAGGTTCAAATCAGGTACTATCTTTTTTTTAAGGAAACCTTTCCAAGTCCTCCTAACTTGTGCCTTCCTTGCTGAAATTATGTACCATCTTCTTTGTCTATATCTTATATGTATTTCATTAGAATGTTGAGTCCTTAATGGAAGGGATAGTATTTGTGCCTTTGTATCTTCAACTCCATATATGATGCCTATCTTATTATAGTGGTTAATAAATGCTTGTTGACTGATTGACCAACTGACTTGCTGACGAGGTGAAGATTTTTCTAGTACCTCAGTTTTGCAATAGGAATTAAATGAAATAATTGTGGTCTGTCTAACATTAAGTCAGGTTCACTTAACCATAAAAGAAGGAAATTCTGAGAGATTACAATGCTGACATGCCTGCATGTAGTTCCATTGCTTCAGGGATAGTGTTAGAGCTACTCTGGCATTGGACCTTTTGTATTCAGGCAAACAGAAGGTTATATCCATAGGTCAAGCCTTTAGTCCTCACAGCCAAATAAGTCTCAAGGATCATTTCAAATGTCTAAAGGTACATATTTAGCATAGCACATGTCAGGAGACCTCCCCCCCCCATAGCTATACCTATTGCTACATTTCCAATTTATATACTCAAATATTCCAAATATTCAAGTGGTTCTATGATCTTATTTATTTGAATATCAGTGATGCAGATTTCCATATCCTCCCATAAATTCAACATATGGGATCATCTAAACATGATGAAAACCTTGATCATTTTCTCCTGACATCTTGGGAGTGTCAACGGAATACTCTGTCTACTTATCATTTCTTGCTATCATCATCTTCTTTTCTGATCTGGTATCAAATTGTTGGCATAAAAACCCCAGGCCTCAATTTTATTATAGGAATAACTAGACATTTAAAAACATTAAACTCCTATTTTTTTCCTCACTTGTCATGTTCCCTTGGAGGAATTGCTAAAATTTGGATTGGGGAGATCACTAACATTCCCTTGGGTACAAAAAACCCCAAAACATTTAACAATCTTCATAGAAGAATGGTATAGGCAACTTTCAACAGTTATTTGTTGATTCTTTTCAAAGTTGACCTCCAATAGGGTTCCTATAACATAATCAAGTCAAGTATTAAAAAAATAAAATATCATATACTTTCAAAATGTCTAGCCTCTACAAAAAGTGGTGTCAAACAAGATCTTTACAGGAAGTTGGCTAAACTGAATACTCATATGAAGGACATATCTGTCACAGAACAGGATACTAATGTAAACAGTGTTCATGAAGTAAATAAAATTAAGAAGAGGGTGCTAAGAATGGCAGAATGATACTGTATTGGAAAGTCCTCTCATCTTTCAACTGAAAAATTCTTGAAGTAATTGACTTGAATGCACAAACTGAATTAGGACACAGTGTATATATCTTTTCAGAAGGTGATAATTAGTGAGAGTTGAATCATACAAATTCAGCTCTCTTTCCCCCTACCTTTCCCTCCTTTCCTCCTTCCTTCCTTCCTTCCTTCCTTCCTTCCTTCCTTCCTTCCTTCCTTCCTTCCTTCCTTCCTTCCTTCCTTCCTTCCTTCCTTCCTTCCTTCCTCCTTTCCTTCCTTCCTCCTTTCCTTCCTTCCTTCCTCCCTTTCTCCTTTCCTTCCTTCCTTCCTTCCTTCCTTCCTTCCTTCCTTCCTTCCTTCCTTCCTTCCTTCCTTCCTTCCTTCCTTGCTTCCTTCCTCCTTTCCTTCCTTCCTTCCTCCCTTTCTCCTTTCCTTCCTTCCTTCCTTCCTTCCTTCCTCCTTTCCTTCCTTCCTCCTTTCCTTCCTTCCTTCCTTCCTTTCTTCCTTCCTTCCTTCCTTCCTTCCTCCTTTCCTTCCTTCCTCCTTTCCTTCCTTCCTTCCTCCCTTTCTCCTTTCCTTCCTTTCTTCCTTCCTTCCTTCCTTCCTTCCTCCTTTCCTTCCTTCCTCCTTTCCTTCCTTCCTTCCTCCCTTTCTCCTTTCCTTCCTTCCTTCCTTCCTTCCTTCCTTCCTTCCTTCCTTCCTTCCTTCCTTCCTTCCTTCCTTCCTTCCTTCCTTCCTTCCTTCCTTCCTTCCTTCCTTCCTTCCTTCCTTCTTTCCTTCCTTCCTTCCTTCCTCCTTTCCTTCCTTCCTTCCTCCCTTTCTCCTTTCCTTCCTTCCTTCCTTCCTTCCTTCCTTCCTTCCTTCCTTCCTTCCTTCCTTCCTTCCTTCCTTCCTTCCTTCCTTCCTTCCTTCCTTCCTTCCTTCTTTCCTTCCTTCCTTCCTTCCTTCCTTCCTTCCTTCCTTCCTTCCTTCCTTCCTTCCTTCCTTCCTTCCTTCCTTCCTTCCTTCCTTCCTTCCTTCCTTCCTTCCTTCCTTCCTTCCTTCCTTCCTTCTTTCCTTCCTTCCTTCCTTTTTTCCCTCTCTCCCTTCCTCCTGTCTAGGTTTTTATGTTTCCTTGTCTCTTTCTATGTCCCTTTTTTCTTTGTCTGTCTCTCAATGTGTATTTCTTTATCTCTGTCTTTCTGTCTCTATCTGATTTCCTCTCTTTCCATATATGCGTCTGTGTATGTCTATATAGCTATATTTCTATGTATAAATATACAAGCATGTATGTATATATATTTATATATTTTTCCTTTATTTCTTTCCTTTTCTCCTCCCCTCACTTCCCCCTAAATCCAATAAGGAAAGTTCAGTCGCACTGGAACACTTATAAATGTACCTTCAAGGATTGTCCCAATGTAAGAACACATACACAGACTCATGCACACCCCATGATACCTCTAGGAATAGTGGATAGGAAGGGTGCAACATCAGTTTATTTTAAAACACCTCTGGCTAAGCCATGCTCTTTATTCTTTATGAACAGAAATGTTCTATCTTCCAACTTCGTGACAGGTATTTTTGAATGATATTTGGGTTTGGGGTTTTCTTTTTTTATTCTACCTAGTTTAGAAAGACTTTTTCCAAGCAAGGGAATTGAAGCCAAAATACTATCCTTGCCTGAGTGAAGCAATTTAAAACTATTTTTCACCATTTAAATGCAATTTACCTTCCACACAATCTTTTTACTCAGCTCCATAAATCAACATTGCAATAATGTAACAGGTAATCATTTAGTCATGCTTAGTGAAATGTTATTTGTATTGGCTTTGTAATGCTCTGAGTTGATGAAGAACAAGGAAGCAGTGTTGTGGTTACAAGGAGAAATGGCACTTGCCACCCCTACAATTATGGCAAATGTTATTGGGGGTGTTGATATGTTTAATGAGGGAATTATAAATGCACAGCCAGACACTAGCATTCATTTGGAGTTTGGTACTGTTAGCAAAAAGACAAGTGATCTCCTCCCAACTGAAAAGAGAACCATATTAATGAGTATTTGCATGGATTTGGGTTTTTTTTAATAATGAAAGGGAAAGAATAAAATTATCCTATTACAGTATTTAAACTTTTCTTCAAGGACAGTGAGATCTTTGAAGGAGAAATGAGGAGTTCTTATTCTGATATTATTAACTGATTTGCAGGGTGAATGAACAAGTCAATTCATAACACTATCACTTGAGTTCCACATCTAAAAATAGAAATAAGGCAATTTTGTCAAAATAGAATAAATAGTGGGGAACTAGGAGGGCTTCATTGCTTAAATTATTTTTTAAATAGTGAGGGACTATAAGGGCATCTTTGCTTTAATTTTTTAAATTTAATTTTAAATTAATACATTTAAATTAAAATTTAATTTAATTATTATAATTTTAAATTAATAATATTATATTAATAAAATTAAATTTAATGAAAAAAATTTAATCATACCCCCAATTTAAAGTATCTAGTGTCTTAGCATCAGACATTCTATAAAATCAGAGATCTTAAATGGAATTGTTGTGAAGGCAAAGGGTAGTAGTAGGAGCTGGACTTGTGACTTCAATGGTGCTCTTAGTGAGGAAAATAGTAGTCTAAAATTATGAGATCCAGATTACATAAATTATTCTGCATCTCATAGTTTTAGACTGATGTATATTTATCAATAGAGCAAAATGCCCTGAGGGAAAAAATTTAAATTGTTTTGATGGTGCTAAATACACAGGGGTCATATTTTTGTTTTCTAAGGATAACTGACACATTTTTGAAATTATTTTCAATTGCTTCACTTTTTCCTAGCCTCAATTGATAGCATTGCCTTTTCACACAAAAGTAAAAAAAAAGGGCCTACTTAAAGGAATACATTCAGTAGAAAAAAGAAAACATTTCAAAGAGAATAGGCAACACAAACCTGCTGAGGCAAGTTTGCTTGCTCAAAGAACTCTTCACAGAGTTTTAAAAGAAAGTAAATTTTCAGGAACTTCTATATCAGTGGCCAACAATGTCACTGGTGACAAGGAGAGAACATCCTGCAGGAAATGAATATAGCCAGGGACTGTGTCAAGAACTCAAACTGAGCAACAAACTAACAATGAAAACTATGATAGCTGAGATATGTGTACTACCCCTTTCTGGCTTGGCTGTAAATCTACATAAGGCTGACTTCTCAAGCCCACAATGAAGAAATGAATCAGTAAATTGGACCTCATTGCAGCTATCCTGGCATTATTGATCTTTAGTTTGGATTATTTAATTTAAAAAGGGCCATAAAAATCAACTTGGAAGTTTTAGACAACTGCAAATGGAAGTCTGGACCCTGCTTCCCTTTCAAAACCCCATTTTTAATTTAATTCTACTGGCTTGGATTATAGAGACTATTGTCAGTTTTAGGCATCTTCAGGGGGAATAGAGTGGATAGTGTCATGGAGTGAGGAAGGCCAGAGTTCAGATCTAGTCCCCAACACTTGCTAGCTGTGTGACCCTATGCAAGTCACTTACCTGCTCTTAGCTATAGTTTCCTAATCTGTAAAATGAGGATAATAATAGTATCTACATAATAAGATAGTCAGCATTACAGGGGATAATAATACTATCATCATCAATTATCAAAAATGGTTAAACAAATATAAATCTTATAAATTTTAAAGTGTATACAAATACTAGCTACTATTATTATCTTTGGAGAACTTGGGGTTTTTTAATTATTCTTAGATTTAAGTACATAAGGATAATTATTACTTTATCTTCTGACATCTAGGTTGATCAAAATCTTTATAGAAATCATCTATCATCATCAGTAGTAATAGTAGAAGTAGTAGTAGAAGTAGTAGTAGTAGTAGTAGTAGTAGTAGTAGTAGTAGTAGTAGTAGTAGTAGTAGTAGTAGAAGTAGTAGTAGTAGTAGTAGGTAGTAGTAGTAGTAGTAGTAGTAGTAGTAGTAGTAGTAGTAGTAGTAGAAGTAGTAGTAGTAGGTAGTAGTAGTAGTAGTAGTAGTAGTAGTAGTAGTAGAACAAGAAGAACAAGAAGAACAAGAAGAAACAAATAATATTTGATGTATAATCCAAGAATTTTCTTTTCTTCCTGGACTATCAAGCTGAAAAAGAATAGAAAACATATCTTTTGAGCATTCTCCCTTCAATGCAAAATCCTTTCCAGAATTTCATGAATTACAGAGACCTGAGAGAATTAGATGCATTAGTGAAATATGAAACATAAACATGACAAAAATATTCAACTCAGTTTTACAGGATAACATATATGTCTGGAGCTAGAATTTCAGCATCAATGTTCAGTCTAGACTTCTCTAGAACTGTTTTTTTGTGAAAATACAGCATAGCATACTGTGATCACAATAGGGCATTTGAAGATCCATGAATTGGATGAATTAAAAACCATGCAGAGAGTTACCTATGCTTTTAAGTTTATTTCTTCAGCATGAATCTGCAGATAAGGAAACTAGTTTATGGATTAGTCCTCTCTTATGTTCCATACATAGTTCCTTCTGTCTTTCTGACAAAGATCTAATCTGCCATAAAGCCAAAATCTTCATAATGGAAAGATATATTGTGTAAGATTCTCTTGCACAAGAATACGAGTCTCATTGTATAGAAAGGTTTTTTTTAGTGCCTGTCAGGTCTTTGTGATATGTTAGACAGCCCACTTCCACTGTTTAATTTTTTTCCCCTGGAAGTTGGATGAAAAGACAAAAACTCCTGCTGAAAGTGTTCATCCTGTTGTTAATAGCAGTCTTGCAAAATGCAACTAGCCCTCTCACCCTAGAAAAAGTAATGCTTTACACCTGGTGAGAATAGTATGAGTGTTCATTCCATTCATTTGACTACTACTTTGCCTCTTAGGAAGAGGCCAAATGGATTTAAAAGAAATCCTGTGGGCTGGAAAACTTTTTTTCTGTTTGCTCAAAGGGCTGGGTTTCTCCAGTGAACATTTATTAACTGTTCAGCAATCTCCTTAGCAGTGAAAGAAACATAGAATTAGCCCAAATCCCTTCTAGGAGAACTTTCCATTGAGATTTAGCCATAAGAAAGTGTGCCAGCTCAATGATCATAACTACCAAACATGTTTCTTGGTTCCTTCCTTCTGAAGAGTCTGTCTCAGATGTAGCTTTCACTGCATCCCAAGGATTCCAGTCATTTCCAAAGAAGTTTCTCAGAGGAAGTAAGGTTGTGCAGTATACAAATTAGACTATATAAAATGGACAGTCAAGAAAGTCCCCTCTTCACTCTCTTTTTTAAACTTATAGCACTTAATAGGTATCATTTTCCTTTACATTCTAATACAATGATAAAATAATAATATATCCATCATAGAGGAAAATTCTGTTCTCATATTTCATGAAATTCTATTCATTATGGCCTCATGGATCACAAATCTTCCCGGGAGTGCTGCAAAACAACAAAATATTCCTCTCTTCATATCTTCAATTTTGGATCTTTTATTTAGTTGACAGATTTAAGCAACATACATAACCAGGCAATTCCCTCTTGATTGCACATGTGGAGATGCTGAAGAGCACATGATTTTCCAAATACATCTGGCACCAGCTTTCTCTCAGAATCCTTTTTTTCAGGTCACTTTTCTCTCACTGTCCATGCCCCCAGCATGATAGTACTATGGTATGGTTAGATAGTCACACCCCTTTTTGCTTATACTACTCTCTCCTTTTGATGGTTCTTTCAACACAAATGAAAACAGTGTGTTGATCTAAAGAACCACCTTTTTATTATAGGATAGCACACCACGACCCTCCCCCTCTCAATCCCCTCAGCATGCCATAAAACCTTTCAATGAGAATGTAATGACAAATTATGGAACTCACTTGAGTTAAAGCTGCCAGTATCTTATACAGAAACATCTGGCTATAGAGTTGGAAGTACATGGCCCTTGCCACACAGGAAATCCAGGTTCAGTTCTGGATCTGAGGCCCATATTCCCTATCCTGGCAAGACACATTATAGAGACCGACTATTCCGCCCATAGGGGGAGAGTGAGGCCTTTGAATATTTCACTTAAAACCTCAGCCTTAATATGCCATAGTATTAATGAGCTGAAAAACCAGATGGGTATATAGAGCAAGCAGGAAACAATAAGGGGATCTACAGAACTCTGACAGAAAGATGGGGGGTGGGGGGGAGGAATCCTCTAGCAAATGTTTCTTGTCAGAAAAAAATTCTACATACTTGGATTTTGTGGATGGTGTTTTTGTTTTTGTTTTTCCTGGATGTCACTGCTGAGGTTACTTTTCTAGTGTCCAGTAAAGACTTTCTTTCTTTAACATAGAAGTTTTATTATTTTGGCTAGTTGCCCATTGAGGTTATAAATTTCCCAAAGTGCTGTCTTAAAAGTATCATAGTAGTGGACCTCATACTCATATTTTTACATAATCATCTTAAGGGAATCCTTCCCTTCTTTCCCTTTACCCATTGCTCAACTAGTTAGAATAGAGCAATGATGGCAAACCTATGGCACATGCATCAAAGATGGCATTCAAAGCATTCTCTGTGGGCACATGTACACCCCCCAGCCAGAATTTGTTACTAGAAAGGCAGAAGGACTCAGGTGGAGCTGCTCCCCTCTCCCTGATGATATTTTTTCACATTACTAAACCCCTCTGCCTAGTATGGGAGCTCTGCCAATGGGAGCACTTCTTCCCTCCCCTGTGTGGGTTAAGGGATGGGGCAGGCATATCTAATACTTGGTGGGATGTGGCATGGCACACAGTCTCTAAAAGGTTTGCCATCACTGGAATAGAGGCTAGAGTATAGGAAAAAATAATTGAGCATGAGATAGAAAGTGACCAAGTATTTTCTTCCTATTGTTCTTATTATCCCAGTTTTTATGTTGAGTACATTATTTTTATTTAAAGTTTTGATTTGTAGACACTATTCTTCCTGAACTTAAAATTCATTATAAATAGTGTTTCAAAATCTAACCAAAGTTAAGATTATTGCATTAAAAGTCAAGATCATGAGGGCACACAGTGACTAGGTATTCATTTTTTGTCAACACTTAGTTAAGCAATTTTAAAAATATGTTTAACTTTTGCCTCTTAATTCCATTCATCTTGACATAGTAGTTAGTAATTTTCACTAAAAGTTTATACTTTCTTCATCAGTTAGTCTTATAATAAATTTGCTTTTCTTTTTCATGTCACAGGGTGGCAAAAAGATTTCAGAGACTATTAGTTCTTTCTGTTTTTTATTTTATTCTGTTCACTGACTCTTCTGGTCTCTCTAATTTTTTTTTTATGCTGTCATCATGCTATTCTCAACACTTAATCAGAAGTAATTTTAGGTCCTTTTTTACTATACCCAGAATACATTTACCTTTAACAAGTCACTAGTCCTTCAGCAAACTACTCATATTTAATATTGTATCTAATGCTAGTATGGTTTCAAAGCTTTGGTATTGTTTCCCAGAAAAGGAAGAAAATCTAAAGTTTACAATATCTTAAAAAAATAAAGCATTTCCCAGGAAACCACATGTCAGCTAACTAATTTTTTTTTTCCTGTATACATGGAGAATGATGCTTAGGTTGATAAAATTACTTTTTTACTTTTTTCCTATTGCAACACCAGGAAACAAGAGTTGGTTTCTATTTCTAATTCTTTGATTTGAAACATTCAACATTTTATAGTAGAATGAACTAAAATTCCAAACACTAAAAAATAAATTAATCTATCATTCATTTAAAGAAATTTACTTTTATTCCTCAGTTTCCACATTCAATATTTGGAAGGAGTTTGTCTTTTTTCTCTTATAGTATGTCTTATAACTTTGTGACTATATATCACTTCTTCAAGTAAATATCTGAGTTTACTTGGGTCAGTTGCTAATATTTGCTTACTATTCAGTCATGATGACTATAAAATATATCTGACCTGAAAATGCTATATACATACAAGGCATACAAGGCATATGTAAAGTACCTTAAACTCTTTAGGAAAAAATAAATCCCAAAGAGTGGCTTTCATGATAAATTTGAATATGGAGAAAGGAGTCATTTTCCCACTATAAAAAATCATTTCAAAACAAAATCCTTGGATAGCCTCCCAAAATAGTGCTAGTTGACTAAAAATAAATCAATGGAAAAATCACTAAAACTTTTAATTTTTAGTTGGCTCATTCCAAAAAGCATAAGAAAAGTATTTTCCTACATTCATCAGCTTAAACAGCCCTAGGTGTGGACTTGCTTGCTTTTGCAGCAGTGACTACTTCCTGTTGCACCTGTTAAACAGAGTACCCAACTCTTAGATTGAGAGAAAACACCCTAACTTAAATTTTGTTTTTGTGTTTAAACAAAAGAAAACAACATGCATTTCTTAAAAATAAAAGATTCCTGCCACATATGAATGTATTGAAATATTAATTTCTTTTGTGAAGGTATAGGCAAATGTTTTCAGCAAGTGTCACAGTTTTTCTCAAACCAGAGGAGTAAGAAAAATATCATTCAGAAGAAGGAAGTACCTCTTCCCAATATACTGTTTGGGGGATGAGACATTTCAGCCTGTCCTCCTTATTTTATGGCTTCAACTAGGTGAAGTGATCATTAGTCTTATGGGTCTAGAAATTAGTGATATTTATAGTTTAACATAGTGGAAGCTTCTTGAGCACTTGCTGTTGGTTGATATGGCTATAAAAGAATGAGACAAGTCTTCCAGGTACACACAGCAGCAGTGTAGACCCAGGACTCTTCTTCTACTCACCACCTACCAATAATTATTTATCTCACCCTATACTTATAGGGCATTTCCTTAAAGTATTCCAAAGAAATAAGTAATCTCTATCCATATCATAAATATTTATTATTTACTTCCTACAGTACAACGAACATTCAAATGGGAGTCAGGAGACTTGGGTTATAGTAGTTGGCCTGTCACTAACTATAGGATCTTGGACAAATCACTCAGCCCTTCTAGTTTTTAATAATCTTCATGTGCAAAAATAAATGATGTCAGGACTTCCGGGTAAACATGGGAGCAGTCTAGACCCAGGAATCTTCCTCTCCTCACCACCTACCAATATAGACTACCTCAAAAGACCAAAAAAAACCCAAATTTATATGAATGAAGGGAATCTACAGTAGGGGACAGCAATGAAAGTGCACGGGATTTGGACATTTTCACACTATAAGGGGGTGAAATAGCTTCCACCAAAATGGGAGCTGTCAACCCTCTCCCACACCACCTATAGAGACAGAGTCAGAGCCCTAGAATCAGTGAGTAGGCAAGGGGCACCTTTAGAGAGAGTGAAGAGCACCTCTAACTCCTTGGCAGCTAACTAAGACCACCAAAGACCTACCCCTGAGAACAGCTAGACCTGAGACCCCAGTAGGCTGAAGAGCTCAGACTTTGGGCACCCTCACAGAGATAGTACAGAGAAGTTCAGTAAGCTGTAGAAGCTACAGAGACTCAAGAGGTGTCCTCAGGCAAAAATCATGCTCCTTAGCTCATACACAGAGAGCCTGCCCTCCTCACTCAGATTTCTGACTAGAAAGGGAAGGGAAAACCAACATAATGATGGCAAACAATGCCCAGTAAAAACAACTTCCCACCACCAAGAGAAACAAGAAGGCTTTGACTGTGGATAATTTTTATGGAGGAAAAATACAGACTATAGCAGAAACAGCAGAAGAGGACATACAAATAAATGCATACAAACATTCCAAAAAATGAAAATTGGCCACAAGCTCTTGAAAAATTTAGATCAGAGCTTATAAAAAAGAAGATGGAAGGATTCTGGCAAGAAAAGTAGGAAATAGTTCAAAAAGAAAATAATAATTTAAAGAACAGGAACTCCCAATTGGAGAAACAACTGGAAGTCATGAAAAGCAGGATAGATCAAACTGAAAAGGAAAATCAAAAGATTATATTGGAAAACCACTCCTTAAAGACAAGAATTAGGCAATTGGAAGCCAATGATATTTCAAAACAGCAAGAATTAATGAATCAGAGTCAAAAGACTGACAAAATAGAAGAAAACATAAAATATCACACTGACATCTTGTAGATCAGGAAAATCAGTTTTGAAGAGACAATTTGAGAATCATGGACCTACCTGAAAACCCAGAAATAAACAGAAGTCTTGACATAATGCTATAAGAAATTACCAAGAAAACTACCCTGATGTTCTTGAATAAGGGGTCGAAATAGACATTGAAAGAGTTCATAGAATACCCTCTACACTAAATCCTCAAAAGATAAATCCCAGGAAAGTAATTGCCAAATTCAAGAGTTTCCGAGATAAGGAGAAAAATTTATAAAAAGCCCCAAAGGAACAACTCAGATATCAAGGGGCACCATTCAGGACTACACAAGATCTGGCATCTTCCATACTAAAGGACTGCAAGGCTTAGAATATGATATTCAGAAAGGCAAGAGAATTTGGTCTTCAACCAAGGGTCACCTATCCGTCAAAATTGACTATTTAATTCCAGGTGGAAAGTATGGGCATTCAACAAAATAGAAGATTTACAAGTATTTGTAAAGAAAGGACCAGATCTAAGTGGAAAGTGTGATATCGAATCACAAAAGTCAAGAGAAACATGAAAAGATAAATAAGAAAGAGAGGGGAAAGGGGAAAATGTTTTTTATTTAAATTTTCTTCTTTAAGAGCTTCAAAAAGTCCATTACATTTGATTGTACCACAGTGTATCGGTCTCTGTGTATAAGGTTCTCCTAGTTCTGCTCCTTTCACTCTGCATCAATTCCTGGAGGTCGTTCCAGTTCACAAGGAATTCCTCCAGTTCATTATTCTTTGAGCATAATAGTATCCCATCATTAACATACACCACAATTTGTTCAACCATTCCCCAAATGGAAGGTATCCCATCATTTTCCAAAGTTTGCCACCACAAAGAGCACGGGAATGAATATTCTTGTACAAGTCTTTTTCATTATTATCTATTTGGGGTACAAACCCAGAACTGCTCTGGCTGGATCAAAGGGTAGACAGACTTTTAACGTCCTTTGGGCATACTTCCAAATTGCCCTCCACAATGGCTGGATCAATTCACAACTCCACCAGCAATGCATTAATGTCCCAATTTTGACACATCCCCTCCAGCATTCATTACTTTCCTATGCTGTCATGTTAGCCAATCTTCTGGGTATGAGATAGTACCTCAGAGACCTTTTGCTTTACATTTCTCTAATTATAAGAGATTTAGAACACTTTTTTAAGTGCTCAATAATACTTTTGATTTCATTATCTGAAAATTGCTTATTCATGTCCCTTGACCATTTATCAATTGGGGAATGACTTAATTTTGTGTACTATTGATTTATCTCTTTATGAATCTGAGTAATTTGACCTTTGTCACAGGTTTTTGTTGTGAAGGCTTTTCCCCAATTTTTTGCTTCCCTTCTTATTTTGGTTGCATTTGGTTTTGTTTGTACAAAACCTTTTTAATTTAATGTAATCAAAATTATTTATTTTACATTTTGTAATTTTTTTCTAACTCTTGCTTGGTCTTAAAGTCTTTCCTTTCCCAAAGATCTGACAAATATACTATTCTGTGTTCACCTAATTTACTTATAGTTTCCTTCTTTATATTCAAGTCATTCACCCATTTCAAATTTATCTTCATGTAGGTTGTGAGATGTTGAACCAAACCCAATATCTCCCATATTGTCTTCCATTTTTCAAAGCAGTTTTTGTCAAATACTGGATTTTTGTCCCAAAAGCTGGGATCTTTGGGTTTATCATAAACTGTCTTGCTGTTCTCACTTACCCCAAGTCTATTCCACTGATCCTCCTTTCTTTCTCATAGCCAGTACCATATTGTTTTGGTGACCACTGCTATATAGTATAGTTTGAGATCTGGTACTGCTAGGCCACCTTCCTAAATTTGAGAATTCTAAAGTAATATTGTGGTTGCCAATTTAAAAAAATATTATAGCTTAATTCAAAATGACTTTTAGTAGCTTTATTTACAAAGAGGTGGAAGGAGTGAAAGTGGAAAAAATGTAGATAAAGAGACAAATTCTAATAAGCCTACCAGCCCTTCTCCTGAGAAGCCAGGCTCAGCCCCAGCGGGGCTTCCCCAAGACTCGGTCTCCACATGGATTTCCTGGTAATCCTCAGCCAGAAGTCCCAGTGGTGCCTTCAGCCAGGGTTCCACTAATGCAACCTCCTCCAAACTCCAGGAAGGGAATGAATCTCTGGAACCAATGTCTCCAGAAGCCAAAGTCCTAATTAGGAAATCAGAATCTGAAAAGCTAGGAGATGCTGAACAATCTGCTCATGAACCTTCAGTGCACCTGTGGCTAAGACCACCAAAAATCTCACCAGAACTCATGCTGAAGGGAGTGTCCCACTGAAGTGCCTCACCAAAGCACCAAGGAAGGAACCACTCCACTCACCACCATAGCATCCAATGGAAGCATCTGTTCAAGAACCAAGGCAGAAATGACTCCAAGCCAGAAGATCTGAAGAGAGAAGAAGAAGAAGCCCTGAATCCAGGAAGTCATGGCCTTTTTATAGTCCTTTTTTCCATCTCACTTCCTGTCTCTTCCCCTCTTCACAGGAACCAATCACAGTTCCAAACTGCTTAGCCCTGCCCAAGGCTGGGCAGTTCCCTTGGGAGGTGAGAGTTTTTGACTTGTGAACTCTTCCACCAAGTGGATGGTCAAATGTTAAGTAGGAGTGTTTTCAGTTTTTGATTTGATTAGCTAAAAATAGGCTAGGGGCGAGTTAATCCTATTTTCATAGGCCCAAGGCTCTTCTCTCAAATAGAGACCCTATTTTTCCAATATCAAGAAGTCCAGATGCCCTGGATGACTATTTCCTTTTTGAACAACTAATATGGTAAACAACCATAGCCAATCAAAAAGGCCCCTCTTCATCATGTGGTTAGAAAACAATAATTGGTTCAGGAATGGCTGTGTATGTCCCATCTCAGGGAGTAAGATTACCCATTACTCATCCTCATGCCTTTTTAGAAGCAGATGCCACAGCTTCTGTGTGAATGATTAGGTCAACCTAGCTCACAGATGCTTTAATACTGCCCTCAGAATCAGAAAGGATTTTGATGAGACCTTATTGCCTTATTTCTAGCCCTCAGGCCTTACATCTTGATCCAACAGGACAAACCAGGAGGCAATATGGAAATATGGATTTTCAAGAGTCCCTCCCTTCTTTTCTGTAACTCTTACAGCTTCTGGCCTGAAATGAGTTCTTCCAGAGCTCCCATTCAGTAAAATGGGTGGCCCACATTTCTTAGTCAATACCCTGGATTTTATTTCTAAGCACAATTGTTATGCCTGAACAGTTGCTAAGCAAGATAATTCTGTTCTTACAAGTTGTTATGAAGCTTGTGGTTTGGATAAATTTGAACTAGGCTTCTATTTGTACTGTCCCGCCTTAGTCAGTGGCATTCATATTTTACAAATATTGCTCACTATTTAAGTAATTTCTTCCATCTCAGAGATTTCCATTAAATATTTAGGTTCTTGCCAAGTCACACTATACAGCCTTGCACCAGGCTAGAAATAAAGTCATCCAAGAAGTAGAGTTATCAGGCTGTTGCATGAATTATATGAACAGCTGGGGTAATTTTTGTTTTAACTTAGAAAAGCAAAGCTCAGATTTTTAGACCCCATATTTAAAGCTCCAAATTTCATAGGCTCAGATACAATGTATAGATCTCATTGGAGCTTCATAAATATATATCTGAAAACTTTAAAGAAGAGATTTTGAAGGAACCACTAAGGTCTCTTACTGCATTCCTCATTTTACAATTAAGGAAATTGAAACCCAGAGAAATAAGGTGATTTTTTCCCCAATGTGGCCAAGATAATAAGCATCAGGGGCCGGATTTGAACACAGCTTCTTTGGAGAGTCTTTATTGTTTCCCTTGTACCTTATTCTATTTAAAAAATTAAAAGCTATTATTTCCCTTTATTTTTTTTCGAATTGACCCCAGAGGAAAGAGCTAGGAGCCTTGGGAAGAAGTCTTAGGGGAAAAAAGATTTCAACTTAATTTAAAGAATTTTACTATTCTTCTTTTCTTATTTCAGTATTTTAGGGATCTATTCTTTCATTAGTATAGTTACTCTTTCCAGTAATGCAGATCCCAGTCTTTACTCACTTCAGTACATTGTTTAGAAAACCACTTATTGGCCAACCTTTAATTATGGAATCTCTCCAAACTTTGCTAAGCTGGTACCTGGAGAAGAGATTTATATTTATTGAGTCATATTCTCAAGGTCTTTCCAGTTTGGTAGGATTGACAAAACAGTCAGTCAACAAGCATTTATTTTGGACTTAACATGTGCCAAGCACTAGAGATAAAAGTGTAAACAAAAAGATAGTTCTTATGGCTCAAGGAGTTTACATGGGAAGGGCAGGGAAGACAACAAATAAAAGGGGAGTGGAAAGTGGGGAGGGGGAAGGATGGAGGTCTAGAGACTAAATCAAAGTTCAAATCCTTTGCCACATCCTATATGTCCTTACTGATCACCTATAAAAAGACTATACTGCTTGTACCTCCTCCTTGAAACTACCTTGTATATTCCAAATCAAATTATCAGTTATATTTGGTCTGTATCTCTTTCCCAAAATGGAGATTCAAGGAAGAAGTCACTCATGGGAGAAGGGACCTACAGGGCAACGTCAGAAGTAGGAATTCTAGCATGACTGGGAAACAAGCCAGAGCTTCATGAGCCAATAACATGCTGAGGTACCTGTCAGTCAACTAGCATATATTCATAACCAGGAGAATTCTAGGCTCTGGAGATCCAAAGGCAAAAATGAAACTGTCCCTATCCTTTTGTATTTGGAGACAGGGAACTCTGACACTTGCTAACTTTTGCAGGTCACTTAACCCCTTAGAATCTCAGTTTCCTCATCTGTAATATGGAGGGATTGGACAAGATGACCTCTAAGGTTCCTTCTGGCTTAAAATCTATGATCCTAGGACTACTGGAAACTATTTTACCTATACCAATGCTTCAAATACAAACAGTTCTGTTATTCCATTGGCATCATAAATAACTGATTTTTTCATGGTTGAAACCTTTATATAGGTTGAGTGGCAGGAACTTTAGGCTAAAAATATTTATTAAAGTTTTCATTTTTTGTTGTCTCTTTTGAATCTTATTGCTTTTAAGAGAATAGATGTAACTTAAAAAATTCTTTTCATTCCCTTTGGCTAATCTTCCCACTCCCCTGGGCATAAATGAAAATGACCCCAAGATGCATGCAATTTTGTGAACTTCAAATTGTAGATTCCACATAACTCAAATGACAGAGCCGTGAAACCCAGCTCTTTCATTTAGACTCTGTGAACCACTGAGACTTGTGGAGTGTAAGTGAAGTCAGAATAATGCCCTCAAGGTATAACATCAGGGCCAAAATTCTGCCCTGGGTTGCATGCATTCAACTAGCAATGGGAGCTGCTCACTGTTAACTCAGGGCTGAATTTGGCCCTCATTGTTTTAATTATAGAGCTATAGTATGTGGCTTAGAAACTTGCATTTGACAGCACCAAAAGAAAGAGGATATTGTATGCCTTCAATCAGCCCTGTATTAGGAGATCCTTAAAGGGAAAATTATGTGAAAGGAAGAAAGAGGAAGAAAACAACAAACTAGCAAGTTCCCAATTTCAATATAATTTGGAGAAAATGACTGATTTGGTTTGGTCATATTGCCAGAACAGATGACTCAAGGCTTCCAAACAAGAAATGGAAACCAGAAGGATGCCTAAAGCCTGGAAGAAGAACAAATTGTGAAGATATGATTGACTGTAATGTTTCAAAATCAACCTCACTAAAGATGAGTTTGGGCCACTGCCCAGAACAAAATTGAATGGTGATGTTCATTTAGGTTCTGACTATTGAAACGAAATAAAATGTAGTAATTGTGCTCTGTTAGGTGTATTGATGGGTTAATGCTTTCCAATTTCCCCAAGTAGAGAGCTGATGTCACTTTACCTGTCATTTCTATTTTATGCTTCACTGGTGATTGTTATTGCTGCTCAGGACTCTTGCTGAATGCCAGATTTTTGGCAAAAGCTGACATCCAGGTGATAGGATTCCTCTCATGTTGGATGTCGTTTGCTACAGGTGGCTCTGGAACTTGGAAATCATTTCTTTGATTGACCTTTTCATACCTTAAAATGATACATAGATCTATCCTGACATCCTTAGCATTTGAAATCTACCATATCCTAATTGTCACAGTAATCTATGCATCTCATAGGACAGGAGCCTAAGGTCCTTCATCTCTGGCAAAGTAACCTAATCTAGGCAAAGGTTTGATTTTTTACTTTTTTGTCTGTTTATTCCTTGCTCTGTCAAACAGGATTCAGAAGAGCAAGTACTGCATTTTGAGTTGGAGGATGGAGGTTCAAATCCTGGTCCTATCATTTATAAATTTTCATAAATTGTATAACCAAAGCAAGTAATCCTTCTGGGCCTTTATTACATAGTAAAATGAAAGATTGGGCTAGGTGAATTTTAAGTTTCATTTCCATTTTGGTTAGAAATCTATGATCCTAAGATCCCATACATTGATGTATTGGGTGATATTTTGGTCATTTTTTTTCTAATACTTCATTATGCAATAAGTTTCAACCCCCTAAAAAGAAAACTGTATTTAACATTTTTAGAGACAAGCATGAAAAGAATTTAAAAAGAACAGGATTCAGTTGCCCTTCTCTGAATCTCCTGCCCAATAGTCTAACATCATGGGCAATCTTTTGCTGCTATTGCTGCTGCTGCTACTACTATTACTACTACTACTACTACTACTATGACTATGACTACGACTACGACTACAACTACTACTAGAATTTATATAGCACTTGAATAAGACTTATAAAGAGCTTTAAAAATATTATTTCATTTGATCTCCACAACAACTGTGGTAGATAATTTTTATCCATTTTACAAATGAGGGGACTTAGGCCGACTCCGTAAATGACTTGCTAAGGGTCACATAGTGTCTGGGACAAGATTTAAACTCAGGTTCTGTTCTCTATCCACTATACCACCTAGCTGCCTCTTTTAAAAAAAGCTAACATTTATATCCCCCTACCTATTAACTCATTGGAGTTACTATAATAAATTAAGCTACTCTACCAATGGTTTTTCAACAGACATTGGTGAAGCAGTAAGAACAACAAAACCAAAACAATGAACAAATGGTTCCCAGGGACTAGAAAAGACATTTTTGTCATTCTATTCCTTTGGAGCATTTTGTATTTCTCCTTCTAAAAATGGAAATTGGGCTAGAGTTTAACACTTAGAGGCAAAATTTTATACAATTATAAGTTTTTAGTTATCATAATTCCAGACTTTTCAAGAGACAAAAGAAGGCACATGATATCTGTGGAAAAACAACCACAGATAAATGGACACTTGATCTGAGTGAACAGATTGAAGAACTTAGTGTCCTTAAGTTTTTTGCTTTTAATCTTGGGAACCTATGAATCAGCTAATGACTGACAACATTAAAGTTTCTTTGAAGATGTGACATTGTAAATAAACCACTGAGACTGAGTATATACTGTTAATCACAGGAAATTCCATATTTTTGTGCATCCATACAATCAACATATTTTCATCAATTGTGACAAGACCTTGAAGCCACCAACATGTTAATTTGTTTCACACACAGATGGCAATGAGGAGTAAAATCACTTATTTTTGTAGACTTTGGCACAAATCTGTAAGAAAGTGTGCTGTATATAAGCTGTGTCTTTGAGAAGGGGTTCAATGAACTTTTTGATCTTAATTTTATATGCATGCATAAATACTGTAAGGTTTTGGCTTTTGTTATACAATTGAGAACAAATGTGAATTCAGGGGGTAGCACATGGTGAGGATTCTGGTGCTTAGTAATAATATTATGAAAATGACAAAGATCCCGACAGCAGAGCATTGGTCAACTTTGGTACTGATCTCTATTTTCCATCTGTAGTACAAGGAGGATAATATATGGCATTAAGATTATTAGCAGATTTATAGCTATTAAACTGACATTTATGCATACTTTAAAGTTTATGAAGCCCTTTATGTTAATTACCTAATTTGATCCTTGTAAATGCTATTGTTATTGTCATCATTTTCCAAATGAGTAAGCTAAGAATTGGAAAAGTTAAGACTTGCTCATGGCTACATGGCTAGTAAGTGACAGAGGCAGGATTAGATTTCAGGCATCATCTGACTTTAGGCCCTTTGCTCTGGCATTACAATATGCTGCCTCTGGAAATTTTCAAAAATCTTGGGCTTTTGAGAGAGGCAAATTTTAAAAACTCCTATCAAAATTTTGGTTTCCTTTTGTGTTTCTCAGAACTACTTTTGATAATGCTTTTGTAATACATGTACAACCACTGGAATGATAGAGTCCAATGTAAAGACAGAAAAACTGAGTTTTAATTTCTACTCACCACTTTCTGAGGCAAATGATATTAGATACAATTATTTTAAACCCTCTAAGCTGAAGTTTCCAGATTTGTGAAATGAGAACTGTAACATTTCCCTATTTTTCTCACAAAGGTTGTTATAACAAAAGTATCTTGTGAACAATAAAATATATAGAACCATAATGGAAGAACATACACAGATTGTCTTGGGTATTGTGGAAAGGAAAACTGAAGCAAGTTTTGGACTTTCTGCCACTCAGGGGGAACAAACAGCATTTGGAATGTTAGGGAGAAGATACTGACAAGAATGACAGTTGGTGGGGGGGAAGGGAACTTGGAGAGTGACAGTTGGTCTCTCTCTCCTTACTCTCTCTCCTGACTCTTGGACTGGAAGGAGCTCTCTCCCTGTCTCTGGATAGAAATACCTCTATTCCTGGATCTTTCCCAACTGTGTGCTCTACTTGGATTCCTGTAATCATGTCATTGAACAAAAGGATTTAAGGGGAGTGGTTTGAACTTTAAGTTGGGTCTTTAGGGGCATCAGCCCAAGGAGACAGGCCCAACCAGCTCTGAAAGTCGGAACCTTTTCTTCCTCTTACTGTCTACTGATAAAGACTTTGAACTTAAGTAAGGCAGCACAGATTAGCATAGACAGGAATAAAAGAAACCCTCCACCAGCCTGTGAGGCCTGGCCTTAGCTCAAAAGCTGAGAGAGACTCAAACCCAATCTAGGGAAATCCCAATTTCCTCTTCCCTGATGCCTCCCCAAATCCAAGCTTGTTATTAAAATTCATCTTTATTTAAAGAACTGCAGTCAGATAAGAGGACTGTCATTTCAGGGGGACATAGAGGGAGCTGAATCTAAGGACAGCCTTTCAACCATAAATGGTTCTTATCTAACTCCTGCTGGGTGACCTTGGTCCAGGGGAAAGCTTGCCCTTCAGGGGTGGTCCATGCTTGCCTGCCCTGGGGTATCTTCTACATCAATCCATAGAGAAGAGGTCCCCTCAGGCTATCATACTTTGCCCATTTCTCAGGAACCCCATTTTTCAAAGACAGCCTCTCTTCAGGGGTACCTCTCTCCTTTTACCTCATCAGCATCCATATTCCCCCTGTCCCTTCAACTCCTCCATTCCCTGTTACAAAACCTTCCTTATCCCCTGTACCTCTTCAATTCACTACAATTCCCTCTATTACAGTAGTAGCCTTCTTTCTAGAGAGCCTAAGAAGCTTGCTTTAAAGAAAGAATCATGATGATGGGTAAGGGAAGTGCCTCAGAAGAGCACATATAGACATTCTACACTGGGTTCCAATTGACAAACCATATAAAAAAGAGGAGACTCTTTGACCTTAAATAGAGGTATTTAAAAGGCCTTAGTTGACTTCTACTGTCTTTTTATGCTTTATTTGCTTCTGGGGATCTCAGGGGTTCCTTCACTCATGCCATCTGGTAAGAAACCATGCTGAAAAAGGTCTTAGGGCCTTCTCCCTCAGAGGCCATGTGATTTCAGAAGCAGTCCTCTATCCTTGGCCTTCATGCTTATTTTTTTTAGTATAGGTGAAGGTGCAGTTCTACTCCTTGGGAGTTTTAGAATACTGCGTGAGTGAACTACAGAAATCTGAGAATCTAATTTTATGATCCACATTTTCTTTCTCCTTCCCTCTCCTCCCCTTTCTAAGACAACAGATAATATTATATAGAAAAAACTCATGAAGGAGATAAAGGGGAAAATGGTATGCTAATAAAGGAAGAAAGAAAGAAAGAAAGAAAGAAAGAAAGAAAGAAAGAAAGAAAGAAAGAAAGAAAGAAAGAAAGAAAGAAAGAAAGAAAGAAAGAAAGAAAGAAAGAAAGAAAGAAAGAAAGAAAGAAAGAAAGAAAGAAAAAGAAAGAAAGAAAGAAAGAAAGAAAGAAAGAAAGAAAGAAAGAAAGAAAGAAAGAAAGAAAGAAAGAAAGAAAGGAAGGAAGGAAGGAAGGAAGGAAGGAAGGAAGGAAGGAAGGAAGGAAGGAAGGAAGGAAGGAAGATAAAGAAAGAAAGAAAGAAATCTGAGAGTCTAGGACAGGTTTTGCAACCAGCACAGAATTATTGCTGAAAGAAGTGACTCTTGGAAATTATATGTGAGGCCACAGTCAAGTGGTGACAGACTCAGTCTCATCTGGCAGGCATGCCACATCTATATATGAACTTTATTGGACCAATGCTGTGTGGGAACTGTGGTAAATTGAGCCTACTTCCCTCCCAAAGACCAATGTTATAGAGTGGATTATGGCCCAAAGTACTTTGGAAAATATTTTTTATTTTATTCTTGCTATATTTTTGAAGTATATATAACCTGAACCTGAACAATTGTAATCAATGTTAAATTATTGAGTAGAATTAAGAAGCTAGTTAAAAACACCTAACAGTGGGGATTAGGGGGAAAAACAACCTTGCAGTGTCTCCAGCTGATGATGGTAGAGAAAAGAGAATCCCCCAATCTCTCAGGATACCATAGACCCCCCAAAGAGTAGATGTAGCAGCCTAATTGCTGGAATGAGTCAGTGCGCATATTACATAACTATCAGATGGCATTGGCTAGTAAGCTCTCATTCAGCCCTGAGTCTGAGTCCTGTTTACATGAGCCTGGTGAACTCACACTTCTCCTACCTTCATATCCATGCTCACATAGATCCCCTAACAGTTAGAATGTAGTTTTCCTTTCAAGATCATTAACAATTAACATTAACGATATACTTATCATGTGCCACGCATTTTGATATGCCCTGAAGATACAAAGGAAGGCAGAAAACCTCAAACCTCACATTGTAATGAAGGAGACAACATATAAACAAATGATATATTCCAGAGCAGATGGAAAATAATCTTAGAGGAGAAGGAACTATTAGTAAGCAGCTAGGAGGATTAAGAAAGGCCTTCTGCCAAAGGTAAGTGTCAAAGGAAGCCAGGAAAACTAAGAGACTTGGTGAGGGGGCAAAACATTCCAGGAATTGGGGCCAGCCAGAACAAAGCTTTGGAGACAACAAATGGATTGTCTTGTCCAAGGAACGTCAAATAGGCCAGTATGGTTAAACTATCTGCCAAGTATATAGAAAGGTATAAGAAGTAGAAAGAGTGGAAAGGTAGGAAGGAACCATTCAAAGCATTAAATGCCAGATAGAGGTATTTATATTTTATCCTGGAGATAATAGAAAGCCATTGGATATCATCAAATGGGGAGGGTGGTGGTATAAAATTCATTTGGCATTCATTGTTTTCTTAAAAAAAGGGAAAAAATCTTATCTTTCCTTGTACACAAACTCAGGTGTGGCTGGATTAAACTAGAAGTGTCTTCCCAGTGATTATTTTCATTTTCTCCTTCTGGACAATTTTAAAGGAAATTTAAGAAACTCATATTTATTATATATATATATATGGTCACAGACCCTCAGATCCTCAGTTCTACAAAGAGTAATTGATTCTAAACCTTTTCTCATGGCAAAATAGATGCAAAACCTATCTTTTCTACTATGTAGCTCGTCTCTACAGACAAGGATTTCCCTTCTTGGTATATAGATATCACTACAGAACAGCAAACCTCAACTCTCTTTTAGCCTCTCTTAAAATGAAAATTAATAAACAATCTTCACATAAATCTCATAATCTTCAAACAATTATTTGATTTAAACTTTGTGAATGATAACCTTTTAAAATCTATAAACATTAACAGACAAAGAAGCTGATATTTCCACTTGATATAACATATTTTCCTGAAACCATCATGAGCCCAGTATTTGCTTTGCCTTCAATTCACCTGAGGTGCTGCTCTCCATCTAGCTCTTATAACAGTTTTTCTTTCCTCAAAATTTTTTTTCTGTGAGACTGTACCTCTTCATGAGTAGATTCTATTATACAAATGTTCCCTTTTTAGCAACCAATACATTCTCAAACAAAAGGGGGCAGGCAGTACTTTACCTTTAAAAGTTCTTAATAACTTTCTAAAAGACCAATGACAGAAGGCATATTTCATATTCATGCCAAACTGCCATATTAATAATTGTTCAGTATGTTCTCATCTCCCTTTTTCAACTATATCCCCATTTAAAGGGATCTCTAATTCCCTTATCATCATTTTATTTTTCCTGTGATAATAAACTGATCTTTTATTGCTATCATGTTTGGGAAATATTTAATAAATTAACTTATGCTCATGTTTAAATGATAGTAAATGGATCAATATGTTGTAAATCCTTGAATTATTTGCATTTTAGTAAAAAACAATTCCTTTATTCAAAGAATCAAGTTCAACTTGTGGAGTTCCAGGTAAGGTCAGAATTCAAAACTTCTTTGACTCCAAATCTAAGAATTTTCACTCTAACATTCTGACTCTAAGTTTGAAAAATTAAATAACAACTAAGGAAATGCTAATGAAAACAAACTAATATTGAAAGATATGATGATTAGTATTTTAATTATTTAGAAAAAACAAATGCAATAGTTTTCCAGAAAATTTTGCCAAAACAAGCCTATTGGTTCTGGGCTCCTTAAACCAAACCAGCATAGATGGATGCCTTCTCTATCTCCTTAAAAACCAGACAGAAAGAGACTTCCGGTTAAGATGGCGGCTTAGAGAAAGCTGAAGTTCAGATCTCCGGAAAACCCTTCCCGACCCATCTCAAACTAGAAGCTCCTAAGGCGCCGAAATTCAAAACGATCAACAGCACAGACCCTGGGAACCCTCCTCCTGGACCTGGACCCGGTTCAAAAGGTACGGCTCCCCTTAAAAGCCAGAACCCGAGATCCCTCGGACCTCAGGGGTAGGAGCGCAGAGTCCAAGGCTCCCGGAAGCGGCAGCCGCGCTGGGCTCAGAGAGCAGGGTCTGAGGAACAACAACCCTCAGGGTCTTCTACCCAAGTCCCAGTCCGGGTGAAAGTTACTGCCTGGGGCCTCCGCTGCAAAGAGCTGGTCGGTCCGGGTGAAAGTTACTGCCTGGGGCCTCCGCTGCAGAGAGCTGGTCAAAACAACAGCAACCCTCAGGGCGGGCAAGACAGCCTCACGGGCTGGATCCTGCTATCCAAGTCTCAGTGAAAGTCTGTGCTCTCGGAGCTTGGGGAAGCGGCAGCCCATCCCCCCGCAGGCCGACGAAACAGCCTCACGGCCAGGGATTCTGAAGGCAACTTCCGGAAATCGAGCCAGGGGGAGAGTGTGGCCTCGTGGTCCGACCCTTCCATTCCAGTTCCAGTGAGGCATATTCAGTTTAACCCAGGGAACGCTCATAGAACCAACATCTGCCCAGGACTAAAGCCTCTGATCACCAGACAAAGACAAGAAAAGCCAATCCTCCACGTTCAGAGATGACAAACTCCACAGAAGCACAGAAGCCCCAAAATACCAAGAAAAATAAGAAGAAAGGGCCAACTCTGGACACATTCTATGGAGCCAAAATACAAAATACAGAGCAGATAGAAGAAGATATACAAGAAAATTCTCCAAAATCTTCCAAAGGAAATAGAAACTCTCCACAAACACATGAAGAATTTGAATCAGAAAGGGCCAAAAAGATGGAAGCCCTCTGGGAGGAAAAGTGGGAAATGATGCAAAAGAAATTCACGCATCTACAAAACCAGTTTGACCAAACTGTAAAAGAAAACCAGGCTTTAAAGCAAGAACTAATAAAGCAAAGCCAAAACACCAAGAAATTAGAAGAGAACATAAAATATCTCACCGACAAGGTGATAGATCTGGAAAACAGGGGGAGAAGAGAAAATTTAAGAATAATTGGACTCCCAGAAAAGCCAGAAATAAACACCAAACTGGACATGGTGATACAAGATATAATCAAAGAAAATTGCCCAGAGATTCTAGAACAAGGGGGCAATACATCCACTGACAGAGCTCACAGAACACCTTCTACACTAAACCCCCAAAAGACAACTCCCAGGAATGTAATTGCCAAATTCCAAAGCTATCAAACAAAAGAAAAAATCCTACAGGAAGCCAGAAAAAGACAATTTAGATATAAAGGAATACCAATCAGGGTCACACAAGACCTTGCAAGTTCTACGCTGAATGATCGTAAGGCATGGAACATGATCTTCAGAAAGGCAAGAGAGCTGGGTCTCCAACCAAGAATCAGCTACCCAGCAAAACTGACTATATACTTCCAAGGGAAAGTATGGGCATTCAACAAAATAGAAGACTTCCAACTTTTTGCAAAGAAAAGACCAGAGCTCTGTGGAAAGTTTGATACCGAAAATCAAAGAGCAAGGAATACCTGAAAAGGTAAATATTAAGGAAAGGGGAAAAATGTTATCTTCTTTTACTCAAACTCTCTTCTATAAGGACTACATTTATATCAATCGATGCATACTAATATGTGGGGAAAATATAATGTATAAATAGGGGGTAAAGAAAGACCAAATAGAATAATGGTTCTCACACAAAGATTCACAGGGGAAGGGGAGGGGAAGAAAACTCCTATAAGAAGGAGAGGAAGAGAGGGGGGGGGGTTTACTTAAACCTCAATCTCAGGGAAATCAACTCTGAGAGGGAAAAACATCCAGATCCATTGGGATCTTGAATTCTATCTTACCCAACAAGGGTAAGGAGAAGGGAAAACCAAGGGGGGGAGGGGGAGAGGGAGAACAAAAAGGGAGGGAAAGAGAGGGGGGAGGGGGAGGGAAAAAAAGGGAGGGACTAAAAAGGGAAACATCAAGGGAGGGGACAAGGGGGACTGTTTCAAAGTAAATCACCGGACTAAAAGGTAGAGCCGAAGAAGAAAAGGTTAGAATTAGGGAAGGCAATCAAAATGCCAGGGAGTCCACAAATGACAATCATAACTTTGAACGTGAATGGGATGAACTCACCCATAAAACGTAGACGAATAGCTGAATGGATTAGAATCCAAAACCCTACCATATGTTGTCTTCAAGAAACACACATGAGGCGGGTTGACACCCACAAGGTCAGAATTAAAGGATGGAGTAAGACCTTCTGGGCCTCAACTGATAGAAAGAAGGCAGGAGTGGTAATCATGATATCTGATAAAGCCAATGCAAAAATAGACCTGATCAAAAGGGATAGGGAAGGTAATTATATTTTGTTAAAAGGGACTCTAGACAATGAGGAAATATCATTAATCAACATGTATGCACCAAATAATATAGCACCCAAATTTCTAATGCAGGAACTAGGAGAATTGAAGGAAGAAATAGACAATAAAACCATACTAGTGGGAGACTTCAACCAACCATTATCAAATTTAGATAAATCAAATCAAAAAATAAATAAGAAAGAGGTAAAAGAAGTGAATGAAATCTTAGAAAAATTAGAATTAATAGACATATGGAGAAAAATAAATAGGGATAAAAAGGAATACACCTTCTTCTCAGCACCACATGGCACATTCACAAAAATTGACCATACATTAGGTCACAGAAACATAGCACACAAATGCAAAAAAGCAGAAATAATGAATGCAGCCTTCTCAGATCACAAGGCAATAAAAATAATGATTAGTAATGGTACATGGAAAACCAAATCTAAAACCAATTGGAAATTAAACAATATGATACTCCAAAACCGTTTAGCTAAAGAAGAAATCATAGAAACAATTAATAATTTCATCAAGGAAAATGACAATGGCGAAACATCCTTTCAAACCTTTTGGGATGCAGCCAAAGCGGTAATCAGAGGCAAATTCATATCCCTGAAAGCTCATATTAACAAACAAGGGAGAGCAGAGATCAATCAATTGGAAATGCAATTGAAAAAACTCGAAAGCGATCAAATTAAAAACCCCCAGCAGAAAACCAAATTAGAAATCCTAAAAATTAAGGGAGAAATTAATAAAATCGAAAGTGATAGAACTATTGATTTAATAAATAAGACAAGAAGCTGGTACTTTGAAAAAACAAACAAAATAGACAAAGTACTGGTCAATCTAATTAAAAAAAGGAAGGAAGAAAAGCAAATTCACAGCATTAAAGATGAAAAGGGGGACAGCACCTCCAATGAGGAGGAAATTAAGGCAATCATTAGAAATTACTTTGCCCAATTATATGGCAATAAATACACCAATTTAGGAGAAATGGATGAATATATACAAAAATACAAACTGCCTAGACTAACAGAAGAGGAAATAGAATTCTTAAATAATCCCATATCAGAAATTGAAATCCATCAAGCCATCAAAGAACTTCCTAAGAAAAAATCCCCAGGGCCTGATGGATTCACCTGTGAATTCTATCAAACATTCAGAGAACAGTTAACCCCAATACTATACAAACTATTTGACATAATAAGCAAAGAGGGAGTTCTACCAAACTCCTTTTACGACACAAACATGGTACTGATTCCAAAACCAGGCAGGTCAAAAACAGAGAAAGAAAACTATAGACCAATCTCCCTAATGAATATAGATGCAAAAATCTTAAATAGGATACTAGCAAAAAGACTCCAGCAAGTGATCAGAAGGATCATTCACCATGATCAAGTAGGATTCATACCAGGGATGCAGGGCTGGTTCAACATTAGGAAAACCATCCACATAATTGACCACATCAACAAGCAAACTAGCAAGAACCACATGATTATCTCAATAGATGCAGAAAAAGCCTTTGATAAAATACAACACCCATTCCTATTAAAAACACTAGAAAGCATAGGAATAGAAGGGTCATTCCTAAAAATAATAAACAGTATATATCTAAAACCAACAGCTAATATCATCTGCAATGGGGATAAACTAGATGCATTCCCAATAAGATCAGGAGTGAAACAAGGATGCCCATTATCACCTCTACTATTTGACATTGTACTAGAAACACTAGCAGTAGCAATTAGAGAAGATAAAGAAATTGAAGGCATCAGAATAGGCAAGGAGGAGACCAAGTTATCACTCTTTGCGGATGACATGATGGTCTACTTAAAGAATCCTAGAGATTCAACCAAAAAGCTAATTGAAATAATCAACAACTTTAGCAAAGTTGCAGGATACAAAATAAACCCACATAAATCATCAGCTTTTCTATATATCTCCAACACAGCTCAGCAGCAAGAACTAGAAAGAGAAATCCCATTCAAAATCACCTTAGACAAAATAAAATACCTAGGAATCTATCTCCCAAGACAAACACAGGAACTATATTAACACAACTACAAAACACTCGCCACACAACTAAAACTAGACTTCAACAATTGGAAAAACATTAACTGCTCATGGATAGGACAAGCCAATATAATAAAAATGACCATCCTACCCAAACTTATTTATCTATTTAGTGCCATACCCATTGAACTACCAAAATACTTCTTCACTGATTTAGAAAAAACCATAACAAAGTTTATTTGGAAGAACAAAAGATCAAGGATATCCAGGGAAATAATGAAAAAAAACACATATGATGGGGGCCTTGCAGTCCCAGACCTCAAACTATATTACAAAGCAGCAGTCATCAAAACAATTTGGTACTGGCTAAGAAACAGAAAGGAAGATCAGTGGAATAGACTGGGTGAAAACGACCTCAGCAAGACAGTATACGATAAACCCAAAGATCCCAACTTTTGGGACAAAAATCCACTATTCGATAAAAACTGCTGGGAAAATTGGAAGACAGTGTGGGAGAGACTAGGAATAGATCAACACCTCGCACCCTACACCAAGATAAATTCAAAATGGGTGAGTGACTTAAACATAAAGAAGGAAACCATAAGTAAATTGGGTAAACACAGAATAGTATACATGTCAGACCTTTGGGAGGGGAAAGGCTTTAAAACCAAGCAAGATATAGAAAGAATCACAAAATGTAAAATAAATAATTTTGACTACATCAAACTAAAAAGCTTTTGTACAAACAAAACCAATATAACTAAAATCAGAAGGGAAACAACAAATTGGGAAAAAATCTTCATAGAAACCTCTGACAAAGGTTTAAGTACTCATATTTATAATGAGCTAAATCAACTGTACAAAAAATCAAGCCATTCTCCAATTGATAAATGGGCAAGGGAAATGGATAGGCAGTTCTCAGATAAAGAAATCAAAACTATTAACAAGCACATGAAGAAGTGTTCTACATCTCTTATAATCAGAGAGATGCAAATCAAAACAACTCTGAGGTATCACCTCACACCTAGCAGATTGGCTAACATAACAGCAAAGGAAAGTAATGAATGTTGGAGGGGATGTGGCAAAGTAGGGACATTAATTCATTGCTGGTGGAGTTGTGAACTGATCCAACCATTCTGGAGGGCAATTTGGAACTATGCCCAAAGGGCGACAAAAGAATATCTACCCTTTGACCCAGCCATAGCACTGCTGGGTCTGTACCCCAAAGAGATAATGGACACAAAGACTTGTACAAAAATATTCATAGCTGTGCTCTTTGTGGTGGCCCCAAACTGGAAAACGAAGGGATGCCCATCAATTGGGGAATGGCTGAACAAACTGTGGTATATGTTGGTGATGGAATACTATTGTGCTCAAAGGAATAATAAAGTGGAGAAGTTCCATGGAGACTGGAACAACCTCCAGGAAGTGATGCAGAGCGAGAGGAGCAGAACCAGGAGAACATTGTACACAGAGACTAATACACTGTGGTATAATCGAACGTAATGGACTTCTCCATTAGGGGCGGTGTAATGTCCCTGAACAACTTTCAGGGATCCAGGAGAAAAAAAACACCATTCATAAGCAAAGGATAAACTATGGGAGTGGAAACACCGAGAAAAAGCAACTGCCTGAATACAGAGGTTGAGGGGACATGACAGAGGATAGACTTTAAATGAACACTCTAATGCAAATACTATCAACAAAGCAATGGGTTCAAATCAAGAAAACATCTAATGCCCAGTGGACTTACGCGTCGGCTATGGGGGGTGGGGGGGAGGAAAAGAAAATGATCTATGTCTTTAACGAATAATGCTTGGAAATGATCAAATAAAATATATTAAAAAAAAACAGACAGAAAGAGACAAAAACAATTTAGTGGGGAGAACTTCCACATCCCAGTGTCCTAGACCCCTAGATATAGCAGGATCTGGGTAAATGGTATATATTTGGCACATATAAGGAAACTATTTGGTTATCCATTTAGTATTAAAAGCATTGAAGTTAGACTCAGGTAAATATTACATTCAAGTTCCTCATTTCTATTTTTACTGGCTTTGTGGCCTTGGATAACCAATTTAACCAATGAGTGAATTTCTGTCTAAAACAGGGATAATAATATATGTATCTCCTATCTCTCTTGACTGTTTTAGGATCAAACAAAATAATTTAATAAATGTGTAAAGTGTTTTATAAATTATGAAGTACTATACAAATGTTAAATATTTAGATCACCTTTTATTGTAAATAAAAGCAATCAGCACCAGAAAGATTTAAAGAGTATACACTGAGTGAGTTTTGTAATTTCATTCTGGATTATCCTTTTATGTTTGGTAATATATTCCTATTAATAGCAACATTTAGAAAAACCAAGCTTATATGAACTTTTCAAAGTCAAAATGAAAGTACAACAAATATGTGATACTTGAAAACTCAGATTTCTCAGTTAAAGAAGTAGAAACAATTACAATTAATAAATTCATTGAAGAAAATGACAATGATGAGACATCATTTCAAAATCTATGGGATGCAGCCAAAGCAGAACTCAGGGGGAAATTCATATCCTTGAGTTCATATATTAACAAATTAGAGAGCAGAGATCAATGAACTGGGCATGCAAATTAAAAAAAAAACTAGAAAGTGAACAAATTAAAAATCCTCAGATGAAGAATAAATTAGAGATCCTAAAAATCAAAGGAGAAATTAACAAAATTGTAAGTCAAATAACTATTGATTTAATAAGACTAGAAGTTGGTACTTTGAAAAAAAAACAAATAAAATAAACAAAGCCAATCTAATTAACAAAAGGAAAGAAGAAAACCGAATTGACAGTATCCAAGATGAAAAGGGAAACCTCACCTTGAATGAAGAGGAAATTAAGGCAATCAATAAAAATTATTATGTCCAATTATATGGCAATAAATATGACAATCTGGTTAATATGGATGAATATTTAGAAAAATATAAATTGCCTAGACTAACAAAGGAAGAAATAGACTACCTAAACAACCCCATATCAAAAAATAAATTGAACAATCCATCAAAGAACTCCCGAAGAAAAAATCACCAGGTCCAGATGGATTCACTAATGAATTCTATCAAACATTCAAAGAACAAGTAATCCCAATATTATACAAACTATCTGAAAAAATAAGCAAAGGAGTTCTACCAAATTCCTTTTATGACACAAATATGGTACCGATTCCAAAGCCAGGCAGGTCAAAAACAGAGAAAGAAAACTATAGACCAATCTCCTTAATGAATATAGATACAAAAATCTTAAATAGGATACTAGCAAAAAGACTCCAGCAAGTGATCACGAGGGTTATTCACTATGACCACATAGGATTCATACCAGGAATGCAAGGATGGTTCAATATTAGGAAAACCATCTTCATAATTGACCATATTAACAAGCAAACTGACAAAAATGACATGATTATCTCAATAGATGCAGAAAAAGCCTTTGACAAAATATACCACTCATTCCTATTGAAAACACTAGAAAGCATAGGAATAGAAGGGCCTTTCCTAAAAATAATAAACAGTATATACCTAAAACCATCAGCAAACATCATCTGCAATGGGGACAAACTAGAAGCCTTCCCAATAAGATCAGGAGTGAAACAAAGATGCCCATTATCACCTGTATTATTTAATATTGTACTAGAAACACTAGCTGTAGCAATCAGAAAAGAAAAAGAAATTGAAGGTATTAAAATTGGCAATGAGGAAACCAAGCTATCTACTCTTTGCAGATGATATTATGGTCTACTTAAAGAACCTCAGAGAATCAACCAAAAGGCTAATCAAAATAATCAACAACTTTAACAAAGTCACAGGATACAAAATAAACCCACATAACTCATCAGCATTTCTATATATCTCCAACACATCTCAGCAGCAAGAATTAGAAAGAGTAATTCCATTTAAAGTCACACTAGACAATATAAAATACTTAGGAATCTATCTGCCAGGACAAACACAGGAACTATATGAAAATAACTACAAAACACTCCTCACACAATTAAAACTAAATCTAAACAATTGGGGGGAAAAAACTGCTTGTGGGTAGGATGAGCTAACATAATAAAAATGACAATCCTACCCAAAATAATTTACTTATTTAGTGCCATACCCATTGAACTACAAAAAACCTTCCTTACTGAATTAGAAAAAAAAACATAACAAAGTTCATTTGGAAGAACAAAAGATCAAGAATATCCAGGGAAATCATGAAAAAAAATGTGAAGGAAGGAGACCTTGCAGTTTCAGATCTCAAATTACATGATAAAGCAGTGGTCATCAAAACAATATGGTACTGACTAGGAGACATAAAGGAGGATCAGTGGAATCGACTTCAGGTAAGTGACTATTTGATAAAAACTGCTGGGGAAACTGGACGACAGTATAGGAGAGATTAGGTTTGGATCAATGTCTCATACCCTACACCAAGATAAATTCATAATGGGTGAATGACTTGAATATAAAGAAGGAAACTATAAGCAAAATAGGTGAACACAAAATAGTATACATATCAGATCTTTAGGAAAGGAAAGACTTTAAAACCAAGCAAGAGCTAGACAAAATCACAAAATGTAAAATCAATACTTTTGATGACATCAAATTAAAAAGTTTTTCTCCAAACAAAACCAATGCACCCAAAATTAGAAGGAAAGCAAGAAATTGGGAAACAATTTTCATAACAAAAACCTCTGACAAAGGTCTAATTACTCCAATTCATAAGGAGCTAAATCGATTGTACAAAAAATCAAGCCATTCTCCCATAGATAAATGGGCAAGAGACATGAATAGGCAATTTTCAGTTAAAGAAATCAAAACTATTAATAAGCACATGAAAAGTGTTCTAAATCTCTTATAATCATAGAGGTGCAAATCAAAACAACTCTAAGGTATCACCTCACACCTAGCATATTGGCTAACATGACAGCAATGGAAAGTCATGAATGCTGGAGGGGATGTGGCAAAGTCAGGACATGAATGCATTGTTGGTGGAGTTGTGAATTAATCCAACCATTCTGGAGGGTAATTTGGAACTATGCCCAAAGGGTGAAAAAAGACTGCCCTTTGATCCAGCCATAGCACTGCTGGGTTTGTACCCCAAAGAGATAATAAGAAAAAGGATTTGTATAAGAATATTCATAGTTGCTCTCTTTGTGGTGGCAAAATATTGGAAAATGAGGGGATGCCCTCCAATTGGGGAATAGCTGAACAAATTGTGGTATAAGTTGGTGATGAAACACTATTGTGCTCAAAGGAATAATAAAATGGAGGATTTCCATGGGAACTGGAATGACCTCCTGGAACTGATGCAGAGAGAGAGGAGCAGAACCAGTAAAACATTGTACACAGGGAGTGATACACTGTGGTACAATCAAATGTAATGGATTTCTCCATTAGTGGCAATGCAGTGATCCTGAACAACTTGGAGGGATCTAAGAGGAAAAAAAACACTGTCCACATTCAGAGGAAAAACTGGGAGTAGAAACACAGAAGAAAAACAATTGCTTGAATACATGGGTCAAGGGGATATGGTTGGGGATATAGACTCTAAATGAACATCCTAATGGAAACACCAACAAGATGGAAATAGATTCTGACCAAAGACACATGTAATACCCAATGAAATTGTGCGTTGACTGTGGGAAGGGTGGAAGGGAGGAAAGAGGGAAATAATGTGATTCTTGTAATCAAGGAATAATGTTCTAAATTGACTAGATAAATCAATTAATAAAAAAGAAACTCAGATTTCTCAGTTTTGAAATAATCTTATAAACTAACCATTAATTTAGCAATTATAAAAGCCCATTATTTTAGTTAGTTAATGCTATAAATCAACCTTAATGTATAGCAGGTGTCCCCAAATATGGCCACCACTTTGACCCTTCTCATCATGAATCTCCTCAACTTATAGAAGAGCTTAAAAGCAGCTGTTCCCTTCTCCCCCCATTAGTAATTCAAACCAATACCATAATACCTCACCTTATAATCACTATGAGTAATGAATATACAACTTTGAGAATTTTTGAAAGTGGATATTCATCATGTAAAAGTTAAGATTTTCTGAAGCTACATTTCTCCTAGTCATAAAACTACAACAAATTCATTTAGTTGCTTTTAATGAAAATGAAACTTAGGACTTTATACCTGTGCATAATTCATTGTAGTTTAGTAGAAAAAGCCCTTTATTTACAATCAAGAGTATTTAGGATCAAATTTAATATCACTCATTTGTGGACTGTTTCATCTTGGTGGAGTCACTCAATTATTCCTATAAAATAAGTTATTTAGATTAGATTATCAGTACTAGTTTTAAAACTGTGTTCCTATGAATTCATTGTACATCTTAGAAAAGAGAAGCAAGAATATCTTCTTCACTGCTAATGCAGGATTTTAGAAATATTGTGTCAATCAGATTTTACTGGTGAGAAGTTTTCAAGTTTGTTGTCACATTCATTATCTTAATAGTATTATGATGCTGATAAAGGAAGGATTCATAGCATTTTCACTTCACAACTAATATGAAGGAGACTTCATTATTAATGATTATAATCTGAATATTTGGAAATGATTTAAAGAACTTTTGTAAACAAAGGCAAAATTACCCTTTTAATAGTGCTTTTATGTATATCTAATCAAAATTTTTTCATCTCTGGCAGGCTTTTTGGCTTTTACAAAGGAATTCTCCCACCCATCTTAGTGGAAACACCAAAAAGAGCAGTAAAGGTAAGCAATATATATACCTTCCCCTTGGGAAAAAAAGTCTTACAATAATAGGGACAGTTATGTCATCAGAAGATTTTATATTATTTCTCAAAATTATAAGTACAGGTTATTAAAGTAAATAGAATTACTTTTAAGGTTCTAAAATTGCTATCATTGAAAATCTGTGATAGACCTTGAATTTCAATTCCTCTCTCTCAAGTATATTTAGCAGATTCCAGATTATTTTTCAAATGCTTTTTTTTAAATAAGTAGCAATGTAAGGCAGTAGTTTAGATAATAGATTTCTCAATATTACCTTTGACTAATTTTACTCCCAACACACCTCTCTACCATGTATCCCTTGGACTAAATTTGAATTATACCTTCCAACTATTTCTCCCAAGTCAATTGGCATTTGGTAAATACTTACTAGGTGTTAAACATTGTGTTAAATTCTGGGAACACTAAGGTTTTGTGACAGAAATGATACTAATTATCCACAACATGAAACAAAATATATGAAATAGGTTATTGTTTGCTTCAGCAGTATTTTGTTTCACATTTGAGAATTTGTCTACCAATTTTAATGATCCTCAAATATTCACTGTTGAAAAAAAAAACATTTCTTTAATACCAATAATTTAAATGATGCCAAATGGCTGCAAATCATGAAACACTATGATCTTGGAAGAATCAGATTTAAAAATTCTTCAAAAGCAATGGGAAGACACATTTCCCCCCTAACTTTCCCTTATGAATTTTACTACTACTACTATTGAGAACCATACCATGTCCTCAGTCACCCACGCTCATGGCTATCATGCCATACTTAGTGCCTCATTTTTGCTCATTCTTCATATTTAATTCATTGCAAAATCTTGTCATTTGTGCCACTACAACTCTCATATACACCCCCCTTACCTTGTTACATTTTTATAAAGAAGCCCATTGGATTTATATAAGAGCTAAAAGGAATTGTTTAGTATTAGGGAAAGAACCAACATTATTAATCATCTAAAAAGGAACATTACATAATTATGTAACTGTTTGCAGGAAAAGCCTTTGACCAAAAATAGCAGTCATTTATGCTAAAAATACCAAAAAGCATAGGTGTGATGGGATCTAGTTTCCTCATATGTTAAAAAAAAGCATATAATAAAAACCAAAACCTAGTATTATTTGTAATTCAGAAATACTAGTAATTTGCCAATAATTATATGGGACATTTCTTCTTACTACTATTTTACATAATTATAAAAATGTTTGGGAGAGCAATAGGACAACAGAAAGAAAAAAGGTATAAATATCTGCAAAGAGGAGGTAAAATTCTTCCTATTTGTAGATGACATGATAGTTTCTCTAGAAAACCCAAGAATAAATCTAGAAATAAATTGGAGAAAACAGCTTCACTAAAGAATAAAACATAAATCCACAAATACAATCAACATTTTTTTTGGAACTAAAAAAATGATTGATGGATGGATAAACAAGCATTTTTAAGTGCTAGTTGCATGTCAAGCACTATGCTAGATGTTTGGAATAAAAAATGTCTTTCCCATAATAAAGTGAGATTAGTCCAGAAGGCTTAACATCCATAATGTACGTGAATATTTGGACAAAGCCAATTTGGAAACTGTTTTTTCTGGCGATGTGTATTTTTTGTGAGAGATTTCTTTATTGTTCTACAGATGTGTTGAGGGGAAGAGAAAGCAATGAGTAGGAGGGAGAGATAATGAATATTGCAAAAATAAAATTTTTAAAATAATGAGAAAAAAGATGGAATGAGAGGTGAAAATGACATAAAAGAAATAAAATATCTCAAGAAAAGAATTGGAAGAATAATAAATACCTCTGAATATAAAGTGGTAAATCCTATACAAACAATAAGTCTGAATGATTCTGAGTCTGAACGCAGATCAAATCATACTTTTTTAAACTTTCTTTTTCTTGGGTTTTCTTTTAAAACATGACTAATAAGAAATTATGTTTTCCATGACTGCACTAGTTCAATGTATATTCAGTTGCTTGCCTTCTAAATGAGAAGGAAGGAGAAAGGAGTAGAAATGTTAACTCAAAATAAAATGAATGTTAAAATTATTTTTACATCCATTTGGGAAAAATAAAATATTAAATTAAAGAGAATATTGACTTATGATCATAAATTTAGAACCACAAAGAACCTCAGAGGCTATCTAGTCCAACTCTCTCATTTTAAATATGAAGAAATTGATTCCTAGTGAGTTTAAGTGGTTAAGGTTAATAATTTTCTGAGTCCTTTTTTTAATCCAAAACTTCTGTTTTGAATATGTTTTTTGGCGCAGGTAAAAAGTAGGATGATCAATAGAAATAGATAATGAAGTAAAGTATGGCTGGAATGCCTTCAACGATGGGCCAAGAATTGTACTCATTAATCAAGTTAGCAGGCCCCAAGGCAGAATTTCCAAGGATGAAATAATTAAAATTAAAAATTTCCATAACATGATCCTTAGTGGCAAGGAGGCTAGTGAGATATGGCTGGCAATTAGCATGGCTGGGACCTGATTGAAATAGTAGGCCAAGTGAAGCACTCACGAATCAGTACAACTAAGTCATAGGGGGAGGGGGAAATTCTGGTAATGAAAGGGTTAAAAATCTCCTGGGCACAGTCACTGCCACTGATATCAAAGAGGCTAGAAAGAAGGGGTTGGGGATGAAATGATGTATATCTAAAGCCTATGTGAAACAATAGGATAATAGATGAAAATGAAAATTAGAATCCGGAACACAACTTACTATGTATCAGATAGGTCCCCCAAAATCATTCTCTAAAATGCAGCACAAAGCAAAAGAGAAAATCTTAAATAGCAAGAGATAAATTAGGGAAATACATTATGCTTAAGTAAGCCATTGTTAATATTAAACATAAATACACCAAATTGCATAGAATCTAAATTCATAAAAGAAAAATTAATGGAATTAAAAAAAAACAGTAACATGATAATAGTAGGAAACTTTAATATCCCTTTCTAATACTTAGAGAAGTCTAACAGAAAAATCAATGCAATAGAAAATACAGAACTGAACAAGATGTTGGAGAATCTAGAGCTAAAAGATTTGTGGTATCTTCTAAATGAGTTCTCCCTCCCTTTTCCCCTTCCTCCTTCCTTCCTTCCCTTTCTTCCTTCTCTCTGTCTCTGTCTCTCTCTGTCTCTTTCTTTTTCTGTCTCTCTGTCTCTGCACATTTGTCTCTCTCTGTTTCTGACTTTCTGTCTGTCTGTCTCTCCCATTCATATAATATATGTATATGCATATTTATTTATATGTATATACAAACATGTATACTTGACATATAGATGTCTATAAGTGTGTATATTTCTCAACAAAATGAGTCACTTTCCTTTACAACTACATATCACATTGGAGCACAAAAAATTGCAAATATATACAAAACCCTGAAATACTAAACACAAAAAGATTGAGATCTAAATAAAGTCTTATTAATACAATCCTAAATAAATAAGTGGGCAAAGAACAAAGAATTGAAACTATAAATAGCATTAAATACATTGATAATACATATCAAAATTTCTGGAATGCAACTAACATAGTCTTCGACGTGGGAGTAAACAATATCCCTAAAGCATACATAAACAAAATAGAAAAAGAGAGTATTAATGAACTAAGTGTGCAAGTTTAGAAGACCAACAAGTAAACCCAAAATAAGCACAGAAGAGGAAACCTTGAATATTAGCAGAGAATTCAGTAAATTTGAAACACAAAAGATTATAGAACTAATAAAACTAAAAGCTGAAGAGAAGAACTAAAGATCAATGTTACAAAAATTAAATTATAGTCTTGATATTAAGAAATCACATTCCAAAAGTGATCATTCCAAAAAAATTAGAAAAAAAGTGATAAATTCATTTATAGGAATAAAAGATCTAGAATATCATGGGAACTACTAAAAAAGGGAGAAATGAAAGGTTATTAGCACTCACAACCCTCAAACTGTTTTATAAATAATCATCGCAAATCCATGAAATAGAATCAATCAGAATTAACTCAATGCAGCTGATCTCAAAATGTATTTTAGGAAATAATTTATTTGACAAAATTTGCTGAGAAAACTGGAGAGCTATCAAGAGCTCCTTTTCCAATAGCCTTAGCAGTCTGAGTTCTTAGATGGTATGTTGACTATTTCTTAGGAGGAGATGATTGGAAAGATTTTCTGAAAAAAAAAGATTTCTTTCTTAGAATCCTTGGGATTCTGTGTGGCTGAAGGAGTTTCTAGTATTGCCACTCCCAGTATGCTTTCTTTAGCCTCAATTAGCTTTAAATATATATGTTTAGTAGGGTATTATAGTAAGAACAGTTGCTACAAAGCATTTCTCTCCCTAAAAATGGTTGGGGCATACCTTCCCATTAGTACACAGAGTACAAGGGAAAAAATGACCTTAAACTTACAGTATGATGGTAGTAAGGTCCAAGGGCAGAGAATATTTATGGCCAAATGCTAAACTCATTACTTCTTACTTTATTAATTTTATTGATTACTTAAGAAAAAATTTCCATGGTAACATGATTCATGTTCTTTCCCTCTGTGGAAGAGAGAGAGATTGGAAAAGCATGCAGCAGACAGGGGACAGCTGAGTGAAGACCTGTCAGTCAAATGAGTGTATTCGGATTTGGAATGTTACTGGGAAAGGCAGACCAAATGGAGGTGAACCCTGATTACCTTGAAAGAGGGAAGAAGAAAGAGACAAACTAAATGGTTATGTCTTTTAACCTTGAAGACAGGAAGGAGGTGGTCTTGTGACTTTGAAGGCAGAAGAAAGAAGGACAAAAGTCCAGATATCCCTCTGACTTGCTCAGTTGATGATAGTGACTGAACTTCCAGACCAATCAGCCATTTCTCTCAACTGAACTATATTCCAACATCCTCCAATCTAAGACTCATTGTAGTATTAGGGAAATCCTCAACCCTCTTACCTCCTTCCTTATCCTGTCTTCCCCAAATAATCCCCTTACTTAAGATAAAGAGAAAGAGTGTTTCATTTGAAACATCATAAATTCACCCCTTAGTTGATTTAGAGAAACCAGAAGAAGGCGGGGGGAGGGAAGGAAAAGGGAGGAAGAGGGAGGAGGGGAGGCATAGAGAGAGGAGGGAAAGACTGAAGAAAGAAGATAACTGCATGATCTGTTAGTTATCAATTACCAATCAATATAGTCTATTATTATTATTTATTACAATTTGGCACCCAGACTGACTGGACTTCATAATTCCTAAAAGCAAGGATGTTCAAACAAGTGATCTGTGGGCTAGTTGTGCTGCCAGCTATTGTAGGCTATCGGATCTATAATATCTTATATAGCACAATGACTAATATGATTGTTGATTCTGTGGAATACATAAGCAATACCACTATATTTATACTCCAGATGCCATTTCAAAAAGAAACCATTCTCTGGCAAATTCTGACACAGATCTACATCATTTCCATGGCTGCAATACAGACACTGACCTACCTTAAAAAAAATTACAGGTTTGTGATTCCTAAACATATAGCACAGATCATAGTAGTGGATACAAACTTGGAGATTCTTGTTAAAAACATGTTTGAAGAATTCCTGAAGACAAAAGGGCTAAATCAGATAAAGGATAATGGAAATGGTCAGGCAGATAATGCACCAAAGGAGAAAGACAGAAAGTTCAAGAAAGCAAAGTACAATGCACAGGGCAATGACAGTGACAAGGACACTAAGGCAAATAGTGAAGCTGAGAAAATTTTTCCACTCAAAGATGTTACCAAGATATCAAGTATAGCTGGTATGTTACATTCAAAGGTTCATAGGCAATGTACTACCCAGGAATTAGATTCCCTGAAGAAAAGGTTTCCGAAATTTATCAATGAGCCCTATAAAACTCATAAGGACCTGAAGCGTGCTTTCTGGATTTTTGAACCAGATTTTCAGGATGTGAAATTTCTTTTGATAGAAATTTTTAGCCCCCATGAGCTTCACCAATTCATTGATAAGACTACGTCAGAAAAGAACCTGACAAGATGGCCTACAGAGGAGCAAAGGGAAGACTTTGATTTCTCTAATCTCATCAGCATGACCTACCTGAGGAAATGCAGGAAGGACTTGCTCTAAGCATAAAAATGTGTTGCTCAAAACCAAATGCATGAGAAAAATTTGACAGATTGGTGCAAAATTAAGGAGAACATCCAGCTTCCTTTATTGATCGCCTGTCTGAGATGGCTGAATCTATAATGGACTTGGAGACAAACATGGAAGAATCTGTAAGTCACGTTAGGTGACAATTTTTGAAAGGATGCACACCATACTTAAAAAACTTTTTTCAAACATTATTTTCCTTAATATTACACTGTGAGTTTAATTGAAGTATGGGAGGCTGCATCATATATTTTTGAGAGTCACACAGATCAAAGTAAATAGTTGGCAGATCTATAGCAAAAATTGGAAGAATCACAGAAAATTTTAAGAGATAAGGAGATTGAAGAAATCAAAAAGTTGAATACTGTTAGGACATACTCAACACTTGCTTATAAGCCAAGAACAGTGCAGAGAGAGACTAGGCAATGGTTTTTCTGCCATAAGACAGGACACCTGATCAAAGACTGTTTTCTAAAAAAAGAAGTATGAAGTTAGTAACAACAAAAGCACAAAACTAAAATATAATAAGCAAAAAACCCATGTTGTGAACATTGTATGTTGAAATCCACTCAATATGCAACAGATTTGCAACAAATGAAAGATGCTATAAAACCAGGACCAAATATGGTCAGGAGAGAATTATGAAGGCAGGATTATAATGTATGTAGTTTGGTACATGGAAATAGGGAAAATAGTGAAAGACACACTGATATTAAAATTGGGAGAAAACAGATAAGAAACAGTGAAAAGTTAGTATAAGAAATTAAATCTGTGAGTGATGACAAATACCAAAGATCTGATGATAGGCCTCTTCTTGATGAAGAAGTTAAAAACATCATTTCTCAAATAACAATAAAGATAGGAGACTTGGAGAAAAATTGTTTAGTAACCACACATGAAAGAAGTATAAATCAAGTCAAAACATACTTGAGAACTTTTTCCAGTGCAGATTGGGCACAGGGGTTGAATTTTGTAAAAGAAAAAGTCAGAAAAAGTCACATAGACTCAAACAAGAGTTAGTGAGAGATACAGAAAATCAAAATTTCAATTCCCTGCAGCAAAATGACTGTAACAGGAAATAAAAGCACAAATTTACTGTTACCAACGAGGTATATGTTACTAGAGATGTAAATGTTTTTAAAACATTTACAGATTTTCATAACAAAATCCCACAAAACTCAATTAATTCTTCAAATAGTTATATGGCACAGATCTCTTTAGAAAAAAACATCTAATCTGAATCCTGAAGCTGAAACTTTCCATTCTGCAATGATTGATATAGACAATACAAAATTTAATGAAAATGAAGCTGACATTACATTTAAAAATAATTATATTCAAAATAATGGAGGTGAAATAACAGTTAAATTTGAACAAATGAATGGAATAACAGATTTAGTAACTGATAGAAAAACCAAGGATTCAAATGGTAGACTTGAAACCAACATTCCAAATGGAGGGGGGAGGTCTGGTCAAGTAACATTATATGACCTTAAACATAGAGTTGATTTAAATTCATTTTCCAATGAAGTAGAGGATATAGTACCTCAAATAAAGATCTTATAGGGAATGATTTAAATCAAGAAGATTCAACTATACAGCTGGCAGAGGGTAGCAAAGAAATGAACAGTAATTCACCCCTTAGCTGCACAGCCAGAAACATATGTATAGAGTAATGTGGGGAAGAATGAAGGCACACATCCTAGTGATGCAAGGGAAAATGAGGATGTACTAAACATTCCCAGAAGATAACATCATAGAGAGAAAGGTTTTTATCTCTACACAGTGAAAAGTGAGTGAAGAGGAACAAAAACTTCAGGCTGATGATAGAGTAGAACCTATGAATTTTAGCAACAACATTGTGCATCTGCAAGAAGCAATTAACCCCATACCATCGTTTACCACCTCAAAACAAGAATCTAAAGTTTATCAATGAGAAAAAACCAGAAACAGATTTGGGAAATATAAAAGCTGGTGACATAGGATTAGATCAACACAGAAAGCCAAGGTTAACAATATCTGACACAAGTTTACATGGTACTGAATAAAATCCAATAAATAACATAAGGATTACAGAATTCAGTGAATCAGAATCAGAAACTGGGTCAGAAGGAATACCAGATGGTGTAATAATAATGGACCAAGATAGTGATTTAGAGCAAAACCTTATCAGTTTTATAAGCTTTATGAAGAAGTGGACAAAGAAGGGGATGTGTGGTACACAAATGAGAAAATTGGATACCTGAAACCAGAACAATCAAAATTATATCTATATGATGATGATGAGATGATCTTTGGGCACAGAACAAGTTGTATACCATTGGAGGAACTTTATGCTAGATTAGGAGTTGATAATGAAGATGACTTAATAGAGAAATTGAATTACATGGCTCATACATATATTGATTATGGACGAGGAGGATATCAAGGAACATATTAAAGAACTGGAGCAGAGATAGATATACAATTTCACATCTATTCTCTAACTTCACAATTATAACAATTACCATTCATGCAGTAACAGTGAAACCAAGATTAGTTTGTGTTCCATAGGGTAACATACAACACAAAACCTTATGGAAATGAAGGCTAGTATTAAGTAGAAAAAGAAAAATATTCTGACAAAAAAAACAACTAAGTAATTCATTCACAACAAGAAAAACTCCTAAGCTTTTAGTAGCAAACTCCAACTTCATAACTATGAGAGATACAAACACCTAGAATACTATTGAAGCATAGATTCACATTGGATGAATTTGTTATCAAAAACTTTAACATCAAGTTCTAGACGAGAACTGAAACAGGTTATCCATATCTCTCAACCTTCATCCTAAACAATCTCTACCAGGGGAAGAGAAAGAGGGAGGTTATACCATGAAGATATTACCTCATAGTTTCAGATATCTTACAAGAAACAACAATGTGGTCATGTCATCAATGAAGATACATGCAAATGACATCTGATTAAAAAAAAGAAGCCCTAGTCATAAGCAGCAGCATGAATAGCCCTAGGGAAAAAATCAATAATAGTCCTTGTGAATGAAAGCCTATGAATGGAAAACAAAGGAAAGCACACAAGAGTACATATCAACAGAAAGTACAGACAAGAGAGCATTGCATGTGTTAAAATGATAACAGAAAAGCCCTGCAAAAGCAAAGAAAACAGCTCCAGAAAGAAATATAGACAGTGAAACAGACAAGCAGTTTAAAAGATTAGCACCAAAGAAAAGTCTCTACATAATCTATACAGTTTCTGCCAACCATAGTAACAGCAAAGAAAGTAACAGTTATTTCAAATGAAAACACAACTCCATGACCAAAAGTACTACATTATATCCAAATACTATCTCCAAGATATATCTAAAAGACAACAAAAAATAAATCCCCTTGTGAAAATTCAAACATCAAAAGACAAGAACATTTCAAATTCATATTCTTGACAAAAATCTAAGAACTTATACATTATGCATATACCCACTATATGTAAAACTTCCACACATGAAGAATAACTAATGAATTCTAACAAGCACACATGAAGAATTCATAGCTTACTTCCATGAACAATGAAAAATTTCAGTCTTACATACATGAACATGTAAAAACCTTACACGCATGCATGTTCCTGATTGTTCGAGTATGTTCCTGATTGTTCCAGTATGTTCCTAAATTAAAGAACACAGGACTTACAATCAAAATAGACAACAGACAAAAAAGTGGCATGCAGCACAGATGAAGAGAGATTAAGACGCATAGTTTTCTTCAATCAACATCAAAAGACATGGAAGGACTTTGGAAACTTTGGACCTGTGATCATAATGTTATGTAAGAATGCAACATACATGTTAACATCACATAAATACATACATGTAATACACATAAATACAATGTGGAAGAAATTTCATGGATTGGGTAAGTATATAACATATGCATAATTTCAAAACACAAAATTCACACCGATATATAAATTATTGTGGAAAATTCAAACAAAGAAATTTCTTAGCCAAATGAGTTTGCACAGAAATCAAGAACAAAGTATTATATTTGCACATATGTAAATCTGTATAGATACAACCTATGTACGTATGTGAATACTAATGTACTAACTAACTAAATTAGAATAATTTATTAATGTTCTTTTAACTAACTATAGGTATAGTTTAGAAAAATTTGTTCAAAGTCTTAGGGAAGTAGGGACAGACATAAAACTACTTAAATATAGAAGTTAGATTACATCATGATTTTAGGTTAGCAATTGTTAGTAATAGAAAATTTTACTTAGTTGAATTTATAGACATTAGGAGATAAGATAATTACATATTCAAAACTGTTGGAATTGTTTAAATTGTCACATGATTAATTATTATGTTAAAAAATTATGTTCACGTAAAATTCATATTACCTAAACCATTTTCCAATACCCAAACATACCATTGATAGACAGAATAGCTAAGATAGATTAAGATTTGTTGTTTGGGGAGGGTAAAGAAATATTTAATATAGTAGTACATGGTTAAGAATTAGATAGCTAGAAATATAACTATATATATACATAAATATACATACATATATATAGTTTCATTAAAAAATGCTGGTTTCATTTTTCCAAGATGAAAAGGGAGGATTTGTGGAAGAGAGAGAGATTGGAAAAGCATGCAGCAATACAGGAAATAGTTGAGTGAAGACATGTCAATCAAATGAGTGTATTCTGATTTGGAATGTTACTGGGAAAGGCATTTGGAAACCAGACCAAGTGGAGGTGGACCCTGGCTACCTTGAATGAGGGAAGAAGAAAAGAGACAAACTAAATGGTCATGTCTTTTAACCTTGAAGACAGAAAGGAGGTGGTCTTGTGACTCTGAAGGCAGAAAACCGAGGATGACGATTGTCTTTGTGCATTTTTGTGCACAAAGACACTTGTGCATGAAGATTTAAGTGGAAAAGTAGATGCACAGAGACAGTCCCACTCTCTTGGCATTGGAAGCCTGGGTCCAGTGGCACGAAAAGTTGTTACACCTGGAGACTTCCTCAGCTGCAATGGATGGCCGTGTTGTTTTTTGTGCTCCAACACGCCCTAAGCACTCCACAGTGCCTTGCTGCATCGCCATCTCAGCCATTGAACCTTCTTGTTGGTTTCTTCCTCCTGTTCCGCCGAAACAGTCTTCACATGCTGGGTGAGCAAAGCCCTAGTTCACCAGGGGTCCACAACGACCTGATGGCTACCCTCACAAGGTTTAGCCGGCCTGTTGAAGCCTTTGCCCGGGGTGTGGCCACTGCCGCATGCTAGCAGCTAGTAGGAGCCACAAGTGAGAGCTGGGTGTCAGGTGAGAGTCAGAGGCTGGAGAGCTGCCCTAGGAGGGCAAGACAAGCCCTCCATACCAAAGATATTACTCCTCCCTGAGCACCCCATACACCCCGAAGGCAAAAGAAAGAAGGACAAAAGTCCAGATATCTCTCTGACTTGCTCCGTTGATGATAGTGACTGAACTTCCAGACCTATTAGCCATTTCACTCAACTGAACTATATTCCAACATACTCCAATCTAAGATCCATTGTAGTGTTAGGGAAATCCTCAACCCTCTTACCTCCATTCCTTATCCCTTCCTGTCTTCCCCAAATAACCCCCTTACTTAAGATAAAGAAGAGAAAGAGTATTTCATTTGAAACATCATAAACTCACCCCTGAGTTGATTTAAAGAAACCAGAAGAAGGAAAGGGGGAGGGGAGGAAAAGTGAGAAAGAGGGAGGAAGGGAGGTATAGAGGGAGGAAGGAAAGACTGAAGAAAGAAGATAACTGCCTGATCTTTTAGTTATCAATTATCAATCAATATAATCTATTATCATTAATTATTACACCTCCCTTCCTTCTACTCCCCTCCTGTAGCCAACATGCAATTCCACTTGGTTTTATATGTGTCACTGATCAAAATCTATTTCCATATTATTGATATTTGCACTAGGGTGATCGTTTAGAGTCTTCTTCCCCAATCATATCCCCATTGGCCCATGTGATTAAGCAGTTGTTTTTCTTCTGTGTTTCTACTCCCACATTTCTTTCTCTGGATGAGGATAGTGTTCTTTCTCATAAGTCCCTCAGAAATGTCTTGGATCATTGCTTTGCTGCTAGTAAAGAATTCCTTTACATTCAGTTTGCCACTGTGTATCAGTCTGTATGCAATGTTCTCCTGGTCCTGCTCCTTTCACTCTGCATCAATTCCTGGAGGTCTTTCCAGTTCACATGGAATTCCTCCAGTTCATTATTCCTTTCAGCACAATAGTATTCTTTCACCAATAGAAGCCACGTTTTGCTTAGCCATTCCCCAATCAAAGAGCATTCCCTTATTTCCATTTTTTTTTGCCACCACAAAGAGTGCAGCTATAAATATTGTTGAACAAGTCTTTTTCTTTATGATCTCTTTGGGATATAAATCCAAGCAGTGGTATGGCTGTATCAAAGGGTAGGCAGTCTTTTAAAGCCCTTTAGGCATAGTTCCAAATTGCCCTTCAGATTGGTTGGATCAATTCACAACTCCACCAGCAATGCATTAATGTCCCAATTTTGCCACATCCCCTCCAACATTTATTACTTGCCTTTTCTGTCATGTTAGCCAATCTGCTAGGTGTGAAGTGGTACCTCAGAGTTCTTTTGATTTGCATTTCTCTAATTATAAGAGATTTGGAACACTTTTTCTTTTTTTTTAATATTTTATTTGATCATTTCCAAGCAATATTCATTAAAGACATAGATCAATTTCTTTTCCTCTCCCCCACCCCCCATAGCCGACGCGTAAATCCACTGGGCATTACATGTTTTCTTGATTTGAACCCATTGCTATGTTGATAATATTAGCATTAGAGTGTTCATTTAGAGTCTCTCCTCTGTCATGTCCCCTCAACCACTGTATTCAGGCAGTTGCTTTTCCTCCGTGTTTCTACTCCCACAGTTTATCCTCTGCTTATGAATGGTGTTTTTTTCTCCTAGATCCCTACAAATTGTTCAGGGACATTACACCGCCACTAATGGAGAAGTCCATTACATTCGATTATACCACAGTGTATTAGTCTCTGTGTACAATGTTCTCCTGGTTCTGCTCCTCTCGCTCTGCATCACTTCCTGGAGGTTGTTCCAGTCTCCATGGAACTCCTCCACTTTATTATTCCTTTTAGCACAATAGTATTCCATCACCAACATATACCACAATTTGCTCAGCCATTCCCCAATTGATGGGCATCCCCTCGTTTTCCAGTTTTTGGCCACCACAAAGAGCTCAGCTATGAATATTTTTGTACAAGTTTTTTTGTCCATTATCGCTTTGGGGTACAGACCCAGCAGTGCTAAGGCTGGATCAAAGGGTAGATATTCTTTTGTCACCATTTGGGCATAGTTCCAAATTGTCCTCCAGAATGGTTGGATCAGTTCACAACTCCACCAGCAATGAATTAATGTCCCTACTTCGCCACATCCCCTCCAGCATTCATTACTTTCCTTTGCTATCATGTTAGCCAATCTGCTTGGTGTGAGGTGATACCTCAGAGTTGTTTTGATTTGCCATCTCTCTGATTATAAGAGATTTAGAACACTTCTTCATGTGCTTATTAATAGTTTTTATTTCTTTATCTGAGAACTGCCTATCCATGTCCCTTGCCCATTTATCAATTGGAGAATGGCTTGATTTTTTGTAAAGTTGATTTAGTTCTTTATAAATTTGAGTAATTAAACCTTTGTCAGAGGTTTCTATGAAGATTTTTTCCCAGTTTGTTGTTTCCCTTCTGATTTTAGTTACATTGGTTTTGTTTGTGCAAAAGCTTTTTAATTTGATGTAGTCAAAATTATTTATTTTACATTTTGTGATTCTTTCTATGTCTTGCTTGGTTTTAAAGTCTTTCCCCTCCCAAAGGTCTGACATGTATACTATTCTGTGTTTACCCAATTTACTTATGGTTTCCTTCTTTATGTTTAAGTCACTCACCCATTTTGAATTTATCTTGGTGTAGGGCGTGAGGTGTTGATCTATTCCTAGTCTCTCCCACATTGTCTTCCAATTTTCCCAGCAGTTTTTATTGAATAGTGGATTTTTGTCCCAAAAGCTGGGATCTTTGGGTTTATCGTATACTGTCTTACTGAGGTCTCTTGCCCCCAGTCTATTCCACTGATCTTCCTTTCTGTTTCTTAGCCAGTACCAAATTGTTTTGATGACTGCTGCTTTGTAATTGTAAACCTTAAAATTTCTTAGACTTACAAATGTTGGAAATTTCACCATTGGGAAATTTCATACTTGAAAAATTTCCTATTGAGAGTGGTCTATTGGAATGTGAACCCCATTGGCATTGGGAGGTTCCTCCTCCTCCCTTCTTAAGATTACTTTAGGACAGAAACCTTTTGCTGAACAATGGAAAAGCATAGAACAGGAATTTCTTTGAGTCATGATTGATTTTAGAATTGATACAATGGATATACTTGGAATGACAGAACCAGGTCTTGGAAATTGCAATCTCTACCCTACTCAGTCCTAACAGGATTTAGGAAGGGCTGCAGCATAGATCAAAATTTAATTATTCCAATCTCTACCCTACTCAGGGTAACAGGATTTAGGAAGGGCTGTAGCAAAAGATCAAGATTTAATTATTTGAGAATATGACCTTCAACAGACATGTGCAAAGCCACAGACCTCTGGGGGGGGGGGGGTCCTGGGTTAAGCTAGAGCCACCATTGGCACAGGGAAAATGATGGACAGTGATTGGTAGATGTGAGAACTGAGGGGAGGGAACTTGGGTTTCCTTAAAGATAGAGGGGTCTGAGGACTGAGGGGTTGGTTGGAGTGTTTTGGCTCTGAGTGGTTGGAGAGGTGCTCTGAGAAGCTTGCTCTGAAGGAAGCTGGAGGTGGATGCCCTTGAGACTGTTTCTCCATTTTGGTCACGTGAGTAATAGGGACTGATCTCCTTTCTTTGCCCCAGCTATCTAAGGGCTTGGGCCTTTTGGCCCAGCCTAAACAGAAGGGGTATTTAAGCCCTATTCCCTTCTCTCCCCTTTCTCTCTCTCTCTCTCTCTCTCTCTCTCTCTCTCTCTCTCTATATATATATATATATATATATATATATGTATATATATATATACATATATATATATATATATATATATATATATATATATAATTCCTTTCTTCCTCCTGTTTGTAATTAAACTCTATAAAAGGCTGACGGCTGACTTGAGTTTTCATTTAGGAATTACATAGCTGAATTCCCTGGCGACCTTAAATTAATATATATCAGTCTTTTAAAGTGATTTCCTTGTCACATAATATAGTTTAAGGTCAGGGACTGCAAGGCCCCCATCATATGTGTTTTTTTTTTTCATTATTTCCCTGGATATCCTTGATCTTTTGTTGTTCGAAATGAATTTTGTTATGTTTTTTTCTAAATCAGTGAAGAAGTATTTTGGTAGTTCAATGGGTATGGCACTAAATAGGTAAATAAGTTTGGGTAGGATGGTCATTTTTATTATATTGGCTCGTCCTATCCATGAGCAGTTAATGTTTTTCCAATTGCTCAAGTCTAGTTTTAGTTGTGTGGAGAGTGTTTTGTAGTTGTGTTCATATAGTTCCTGTGTTTGTCTCGGGAGATAGATTCCTAGGTATTTTATTTTGTCTAAGGTGATTTTGAATGGGATTTCTCTTTATAGTTTTTGCTGCTGAGCTGTGTTGGAGATATATAGAAAAGCTGATGACATATGTGGGTTTATTTTGTATCCTGCAACTTTGCTAAAGTTGTTGATTATTTCAATTAGCTTTTTGGTTGAATCTCTAGGATTCTTTAAGTAGACCATCATGTCATCTGCAAAGAGTGATAACTTGGTCTCCTCCTTGCCTATTTTGATACCTTCAATTTCTTTTTCTTCTCTAATTGCTACTACTAGTGTTTCTAGTACAATGTCAAATAGTAGAGGTGATAATGGGCATCCTTGTTTCACTCCTGATCTTATTGGGAATGCGTCTAGTTTATCCCCATTGCAGATGATATTAGCTGATGGTTTTAGATATATACTGTTTATTATTTTTAGGAACGACCCTTCTATTCCTATGCTTTCTAGTGTTTTTAATAGGAATGGGTGTTGTATATTATCAAATGCATTTTCTGCGTCTATTGAGATAATCATGTGGTTCTTGTTGGTTTGCTTGTTGATGTGGTCAATTATGTGGATGGTTTTCCTAATATTTAACCAGCCCTGCATCCCTGGTATAAATCCTACTTGATCATGGTGGATGATCCTTCTGATCACTTGCTGGAGTCTTTTTGCTAGTATCCTATTTAAGATTTTTGCATTTATATTCATTAGGAAGATTGGTCTATAGTTTTCTTTCTCTGTTTTTGACCTGCCTGGTTTTGGAATCAGTACCATGTTTGTGTCGTAAAAGGAGTTTGGTAGAACTCCCTCTTTGCTTATTATGTCAAATAGTTTGTATAGTATTGGGGTTAACTGTTCTCTGAATGTTTGATAGAATTCACTGGTGAATCCATCAGGCCCTGGGGATTTTTTCTTAGGAAGTTCTTTGATAGCTTGTTGGATTTCATTTTCTGATATGGGATTATTTAAGAATTCTATTTCTTCTTCTGTTAGTCTAGGCAGTTTGTGTTTTTGTATTGGAACACTTTTTCGTGTGCTTATTGATAGTTTTGATTTCTTACTCCTTGTTAATTGATATATTTCTTTGAGTCCACTGTCAACATCCTATTCTAGTTCAATGAGTCTTTCCTGAATCACTTTGTCAGTGGTATGTCTCCCTGTTTGAGGTTACATGAATTACTTCCCATTAATAGTTTCTCTATAAAAAAGAAATGGTTTCATGGACAACTTTCCCTTTAGGGCATGGTTCAAAATTGAATCTTCATTTCTGCTAAACTCTTCTGTACTGAACTCACTAATGAACTGATATTGTATATGTAGACACAATGGATTTAATTGGTTCTCATAGCCAATCATATAATTTTCTTTCTTGACTCAAAGAAATCACAGTATATAAATCATCTTGTTTACACTTTTCAAACTTTAGTATTGTGCCTTACTTGATTGATCAGGAGTGGGAAGAAATATTTATACTATAATTAATTCAAAATGGATTCATGACCTGCTAGTTCATATTATATTTTAGAACAAAAATAAATCATGCTTTTTGTAGTTGTGGATAGATAGGAGGATTCTTTGGATTTCTTTTAACATTCTTAGAATGTTTTTTTATTTTATTTTTCTCAATTACACATAGAAACCAATTTTTAATATTTATTCTTTATAATTTTTGAGTTCAAAATTCCCTCTCCACCCCCTCATTGAGAAGGCAAGTGCTTTGATATAAATTATACATGTGCAGTCATGCAAAATGTATTTCCATATCAGCCATATTACAAAAGAGAAAAATATAAAGAAAGTAAAGTAAGTATACTTTGATCTGTTTTCAGACTCCATCACTTCTTTCTCTAGAGGTAGATAAAGTTTTTCATTACATGTCATTTGGAATTGTCTTGTATCCTTGTATTGTTGAGAATATTTAAAACATTCATTATGTTGATGTTGGTGTGTACAATGATCTCTTGGTTATGCTCACTTAAATTTGCACCAGTTTCATATAAGTCATCCAAAGCTTTTCTGAGAGCATTCTACTTATCATTTCATATAGCACAATCTGTTTATTTGCCAATCATATACCATAACTTATTCAGACATTCCCTAATTGATGGGCATCTCTTTAATTTCCAGTTCTTTGCTACCACAAAAGAGCTGCTATAAATATAATATATAATAATAAATATAATATAGAAATAATAATTAATTTAAATAAATTTTTAAAAAATTCTATGCGTAAGACATTTTTTTCCTTTTTCTTTTATCTCTGGGATGCAAACTTAGTAGTAGTATTTTTAGGTCAAACAGTATGCAGAGTTTTATAGGCCTGTGGGCATAGTAACCAAATTGCTTTCCAGCAATATTCTTGACAAAATAAGGAATACAAGTAATTTACAGAAGAAAAAATACATAGTTTTGATACCACTCAATTGAAAAGCTTTTGCATGAGAAAAAATAAACAACCTTAAGAAGAGAAGGGGTCAAATGTAATATTTTTTTATCACAAGATATTATGAATATGGGAAGTTCAGGGAAACATATGTAAATAAACACAGGGTGAAGTAAGCAGAACCAGGGAAGCAATATGCACAATGACTTCAAAACTATAAATGTGATATACATTAAAATAAAGCCACATTCTATAATTATAATGATCAGTCTAGGTCCCAGAGGAAAAAAAATTGAAGAAAAATACCTCACTTCTTTCTTTGAAGTTATGGGGGACTATTTGTATAAAATATTGAACACCATATTACAAATTATCACTATTTTAATTTTGCTTAACTACTTTTCTTATAGAGCAGGGATTCCCTGAGCTGAGTTTTGGGTAGGAGGAAGAGGGGAAACAAACATAGATAAATGATTTTGATATGAAAACAGAAGTCATCAACAGATTTTTTAAACATTTGTGAAAGATATAGACAATAATTGAGTTCAATTAGAAAGTGTGAAAAGATATTTACTTGTGATTACCCATACTGAAAATAATAGATTCAACAAAGCAGAAAAATATCAATATCATTGAAAGGTTGGGAGGAACAAACATTCCTAGTTTATTGAGTGACACAACAATATAATAAGGATATGAAAGAGTGACAAAAGAAAAAATACAAATACACAGAAACATATACAAATCCTTGAACTATATTAAAATAGTAACATCATTTGATTCAGGATTGTAATTCAACAAAAATATTAAATATTTTAATTTGTTTTTCCATATTCCCAATTATTATTTTTTATAGTTTAAATCAGCTCAGTATGAAGTTTGTCATGATGATCTGAGTTACTACACTAGAGAATGTGAAAAATAAAAGTACTATAAATTAAAGTGCTGAATTTAATTATATAACTGCTTCACTGATAAAAGATACCCAGATAATAAAACACACCAGAGTTCTTGTTCAAAATAAAAGTTGCTTTGCCTCTGAAAAATAATGTATTCATGGAAACAGAAATTAACATAAACAAATAAAATCAATTGTAACAAATTTATTTTCCTAGTCTTGTTCTTCTTGATACTAAATCATGGTAAAGAATTTGAACTTTTAGGTGTTGGAAATTCATCAAAGTTAAGCACTCTTTTTTGTAAGGAAAAGAAGTTGAGGTTTACCAAACCAAGTTAGTTTCTACTGATATGAGGGGAAAGCATGCTGCCAGAACAATGATTAACAGATGAACTTTTGGGCAACTATACATCATGTCTGGGTACCAGACATCTTGTTTCAAGTACATTTTACCTGAAAATTACTAAGGCATGTGGTAAGCTTTTTCAGCCTAATTTAGAAGTGTCTACTTGCAAGATGCACAGTACCAGTTTTCTTATACAATATATGAACATAGTCACTTCCTAGATTAGAATTTGTGAGAGAATGATTACCTAATTTTAACCATTTTCTAAATTGTAAATTGCTTCATTAAATAGCCTCAAGTGTAACTTGAACAAAACAATGTGGCATGTTTGAATTTTAAGAATCCTTTCTACCAATAGATTGAGAAAATTATTAACATAATATAAAATAGATTTCAGGATTACAATGCTCAATTTTTGTGGCTCAAATTCCAGCTTTTTCCCCTTAAATATATTTTGGGATATATGCTCCTTGAGGTTAGGGATGTTCTTGATTGCTTATATGTGTATCTAACTCATATCACAGTGTATTAAGTGCTAAGTAAATGCTTTAGTTAGCTAGCCTAAATAAACTTACAATTCTATGCAATCTAATGTAACAGTCATTCTAACATTAAGACATAATTTACTAAGTAATAATAATAGTCATCAAAGGTGAAAAATATTACTAAAATTAAATTAAAATTAAAAAAATAAAATAAAATAAAATTTCTTATATGAGGGCTTTCTAGGATTTTTTTTCCATCAGAAAAGATTTTATGTGCTATCTTGATGAAAACTAAATAGAAAACTAAAGAATGTTTTTGTCTAACACCTAGAATAATGTCTTTCACATAGAAGACATTCAGAAAATAATGATGAATTAATATATCATTTTAGTCCATATAGCCTTCTAAGGTAGGTCTTATTTTACTATTATTGAAAATGAGTTAATAACAAAAATATATCAATTCTATTTTTAGCTTTTTCTTTTTGTTAGGAGATTTCCAAGGAGGTAATACTTAGCAACAGTATTTCTACAAAAGAAAAAAGAAGCTGCCTCCAAGAGCTCCTAAAAACAACTTTAACATTGAAGTCAAGTCAACAAACATTTATTGAGTGATTACTATGTGGCAGGCACTGTGCCAAAGACTAAATACAAACAGAAAGACTGTTCCTTCCCTTAAGTAGCTTACATTTTAATTGGGGGAGGCAACATATAAAGTGGAAGAATAAAGTTATCTAATGCCTGACTCCGAAATATATTTGCATATATATAAATGTGAATATATATATATATATATATATGTGTGTACACTTATGTGTATATATCTATATAGTATCATTTATCTCTATAAATCTTTGTTTTATGGGTGGCAAAGGTCAAAGAACTAAACAGCAAGTCATCAGCTCATTGATGATGAATCTCTGAGGTTTAACTAAGACATTCATTAGAAACACAGATCATTGCTGGGTCTGGAGTTGAACCCTTTTTATCATGGTAGAAATTTCAAGACTATGCAATTCAATTTTCAAGAACACCATAATGAGTCTTCAGAGTGGAAATCTATTTCTCTCTCTCTCTCTCTCTCTCTCTCTCTCTCTCTCTCTCTCTCTCTCTCTCTCTCTCTCTCTCTCTTTCTACATATATATATATGTACATATATATGTATATGTATACATATATACGTATAGCTTCTTGCTCTGTCTACAGCATACAACATAATAAAATAGGACATAGTTTCAAGCCAAGCAATACATCTTTCTGGAATTGCATTAGAAAATGAACTTAACAGGGTTTTAGAAAATAGTCTTGGCATAGAACATAGTAAAACAGACATCCTGGGGAAAATTTTGAGGATCATTTCACCAGAATAAACTCATGGAGAAAAAAAAAACCCTTCTAAGACTAAATCATGGTATATTTGGTTGGAACTATTACATATAGAAATTGACTTCTGAAGAAATTACATTATTTACTTTTTATTGAAATTACACCCATTATTTCCATCATCTTCATAGGAGGTTGTAGAGTCTCCACCTTTGAAAATCTTAATTCAATCAATACATAGGTTTCTTTTTAAATATATTTTGAGTAACATCTTACTTGAAGGTGGGACCTTAGATCTGTACCCACATATTTGGATCTCCACTAGTCCTAAATATTCAATGAGTTCATGGCAATATACTTGGAATAATAGGCTAGTATGAGCCTGAATTAAAGGAATAATAGGATAGTATGAGCCTGATGATTTTTTTTACATACATTGATTACAAACTGGAGCATTCTTATGAAAAGCAGTTCAATTTGGAAAACATAGAAGACCAAAGATTATAGGCCTATAAGGAAAAATTTTGAACATTTCCATAAAGTCTATTGATGTGCGAACTGAAAATGGTCCTAGTAAAAGGAAGCTACAAGGTTCATTTATTTCCATAAAGGTTTCCATTAGTTATTCTGTAGGTTATGATAGCATTTAAAAATGTAAATGTTAGGGTAAGATCCAAATAGCTACTACTCAAAAAAAAAAAGACTAAAAATTTTAAGTCACGGGATAGATTTATATGAAATTGCACATAATTTTAAAGTACTTACTAATTTAATAACTTACTGGATGAACCACAGCTTAAAGTTTGATTCAATTCAATAATTTATAAAAGCAAAAATTTACTGATCTCTTCATATTGTTTCATTTTGCAGTTTTTTTCATTTGAGCAATATAAGAAATTACTTGGATATGTGTCACTGTCACCAGGAGTGGTAAGTGAGAGTATTTACTGTACTTTGGTGAATGTTATTTCATAAAGAAAACTATAGAACCAGATACCTTTTTTATTTAGATGCTAAAAACTGTAAACTATTCAGTTTTGAATTATTTACTTAAAATCATCTTCCTACCATGTTATAATTTATTCATTTATTCCTAAACATAAACATATGATAATAAAATATATACAAAACATCAATTGATATGATTCAATAATGCATCATATATAAAGGATTTAAGTTTAAAAACCTCAAAAACAAAACAAATTTTACATTGTATATATATATATATATAAATGTTTTATATCCTTTATTAAATTATAAATAAAGCACTTTGGGACTTGGGGATTCTAGAATGAAAATTTTTTTGAATAATAATTATAAGAGCCTTTGAAGGAATGAGTACAATACTACTTCAATGCTAAATTAAAATGTTGATTTTAAACTCTTCTAGTCTAGTCTCAGATACTAGCTGTGTGGCCCTGGGCAAGTCACCTAACCTCTGTTTGCCTCAGTTTATTCAACTGTAAAAATGGAATAATAATAGCACTATGACAGAGGATGGCACTAAAAAAAAGTGTCAGCAGGCTGAAGAATGTGAAATTGATCACCTCAATGGGGGAGGAGCCCCAAGAGATTGAAATCTTGAGGAGGAGAAGACTGTGGCTGGTAGAGGAGTTGATTTCTCTCAATGTTGAGAAGCCAAAGATAGAAGGTGGGGAAAGATTTTTTCCTGAGGGTTACACACTTTTCCTGCTGGTGACTGGAAATCTTTCCCCCATTTGACTTTACTTCAGCTCCTGTTGCCCTGAGTCTGAACTGTGGCCAAGGGGCCCAACCTGACTTCCTGTCAGGGGGCTCAGGCTGCCAAAGCCTGAGTTCCCCCCAAACTCGAGGAGGGAAGAAAAGGGTTTTAGATAGAGACAGGGACCCCTTTTTCCCACAATCTTTTCCCATTCTTCCCTGCCCGTTATTCCTTTTGTATTACCTGATTGAGTCAGCTTTAAAAGTTATCTGTTCTCCAAGCTGAGTGTGAGTAAACAAATCAAGGGGAGACCCTTTGGTCTCAAGTAGTGGAGTGAGGACAAGAGGGACAAGAGTGCATTGGGGAGAGCAGTTTTAGCTAAGGAAAGAAGGAAGAAGGGGAAAAATCTTCAAACCCCCTCTCCTCTCTCTGAGTCAACCCTAAACATCAGCTGTCTCCCCTGTACCCCACTTTGAGAAGTGGGGTTCTCCTCTCCTTCCCTCTCTCAATACTGAAAGTCCAAACCCGTTGATTACAACTTAACCCCCCTTTATAATACAGCATTTACCTTTCACGATTGTTGTGATAACCAAGTGTGATAATTTTTGTTTTTGTTGTGGTTGTTGTTGTTTTCTGGGGCACACATTTTTATCATGCAAAACATACTTCTATATTGTTCATTGTTATAAGAACATACTCATACACAACCAAAATCCCAACATAGAACCATAAATACATTGATGTGAAAAATAGTATGCTTTGATCTGCATCCATCCAATTCCAACAGTCCTTTCTCTGGAGGTGGATTGAATTCCCCCTAATTGTCCCAGATCATTGCATTGCTAAGAGTAGCCAAGTTTCTAGTTTATCACATATAATATTGCTGTTACTATGTACAATGTTCTCCCAGTTCTGCTTATTTCATTCTCCATTAGTTCTCGCAGACCTTTCCAGCTTTTTCTTAGATCATCTTGCTTATCATTTATCATAGTATTCCATCACTAATATATATATTACAATTTATTCAGTCATTCCCCCATTGATGGGCATACCCTCAATTTCCAATTTTTTGCCACTACAAAAATGAACTGCTACAAATATTTTTGTATAAGTAGGTCCTTTCCCCATTTTTATTATCTCTTTGGGACAGAGACCCAGTCGTGGTATTATAGGATCAAAGAGTATGCACAGTTCTATAGACTTTGGGCATAGTTCCAAATTATCCTTCAGAATGGTTGAATCAATTCACAACTTCACTAAAGCAATAATGCATTATGTCCCAATTTTGCAATATCTCCTCTAACATTTATCATTTTCCTTTATTGGCCAATATTGGCCAATCTGATAGGTCTGAAGCTGGAGAGAGAAGTTTGAATAAGACTTTCTCCTGAGGGTTACCCACTTTTTCCTGCTTGTGACTGGAAATCCTTCCCCCCTACATTTCCCAAATTGAAGAGACTCATGGAAGAGAAACCTGAGAAAAGGAATTTTGAATGTCTGTCAGACTTTACCTCAGCTCCTGTTGCCCTGGGTCTAAACTGTGATCAAGGGGGCAAACCCAGGGCCAGACAACCTGACTTTCTCTCAGAGGGGTTTAGGCTGCCAAGATCTGAGTTTCCTCAGGGAGGGAAAAGGATTTTAGCTAGAAAAGGGGACTTCCTTTCACATTCTTTTCCCTGCCAGTTATTTGTTTGTATTACCCTGATTGAGTTAATTGATATTAAAAGTAATTATCTTTACCCCAAGCTTTGAATCAAGTGTTAGTGAACAGATCAAAGGGAGAAACATCTTCCTAAGAAGAAACCTTTTGGTCTCTGGTAGTGGAGAGGGGACAAGAGGGACAAGAGCAAATCTGGGAGAGCAGCCATAGCAAAGGAGGGAAGACAGAAGGGGGGAAATCTTCAACCCTCCTCTCCTCTCTCTGAACCAACCCTAAACCTCAGCTGTCTTTCCTAGATGCTGTTTCCTTTATCTTCCCCAAACCTTTTCTCCATTATACTTGGTCTACCCGTGAGCAATTGTTATTTTTTAAAGCATTAAACACAGTGCCTGGCAAGTAGATGCTATATAAATACTCTTTCCCCTTCTTATTTCCTTCTCCTTCCTTCTGTTCCCCTTTCTCCTATCTTGGTTTTTGAGGTCTTTCCTACAAATAAAATTCATTTAGTGCAATGATACATCTAGAAGTACTAAAGAAATAATCTTCCAAATATGTGAGAAGTAGCACAACAGAATAGAAAGGACAATGGATTTAAAGTCTGATAATTTGAATCCTAGCTTTGCCAACTCTAGTTCTACATATACACACATTTACATACATATGTAAATATATATATACCTGTTTATATGTGTATAAATACAAATTTTATACATAATAAGATACATAATTTGGCATATATGGATAAGCCAAGATAGGACTTCCAAGAAGTGTCCCTATAATATAATATGGTGGTATACTTAGAGAATCTAGAAAATCAACTAAAAAACTACTTGAAACAACAACTTTATGCAAGATATAAAATAAGCTCACATAAATCATAAGTGCTTCTCTGTTACCAACAAAAACCAGCAGGAAGAAATAAACTAATTCCATTTAAAATAAATGTAGACAATAAAAAACACCTGGGAATCTATCTGACAAAGCAGACTCAGGAACTTTATAAACACAATTACAAAACAGTTTTCAAACAAATAAAGACAGATTTCAACAACTGCAGTAATATTAATTGCTCACAGGTAGACTGAACTAAAATAATAAAAATGGCAATTCTACCTTTAAAAAGAGAGAGAGAAGCAGTCAATAGTACTGGTCCCTGAAGAGAAATAGCTAATGAAAACAAAAAAAATAAATAGCACTTAAGGTCATCAATTTGGAGGTAGAAGGATGCTAAGATTCATCTAGTTAAACCTCCCTCAAGTGAGGAAACTGAGGCCAAAATAAAATAATGATTTGCTCCTGATTGCACAAGTAGTAGTAAATGCCAGATTCAATATTTGCACCTCCGGCCCTTAATCCAAATTTGCCACATTTCCTTCTATACCACACTAACACAAGAGAGACTCAGTTATTAGAGTGAATTTCCAATTTTCATAGATACTCATTTTATAAATGTAAAATTGATAACATTTCCATTGATGTTTCTGAAATGAAATATTATGAAGATACATTTATATTCACTTAATAAGTCTGGCTTTTAAATGTGTTTTACTAGATGTATTATTTCTAATATTTGTAAAAAACAAATAAGTATTTTGTATGGAAAGTATTTCTATCACAGAAATTCTCAATAGCTAACATAACATTTTCCCTATAACTATCCTTCATAATATTTCTAGTTTTCATTACATGCCATAGAAAAACCTAGCTACTCCTGATTTAATCTTTTATCAAGGTTCTAAAAACTGAGACAAATGAAAACCTATAATTTTTTAAATTAGGAAATGTTATATTGTTAACTAACAATATTTGCTTTTAAGTGTAAATATTGTGACAATGTGAATAATTCTTAAATATTTCAGACTAGTCTATATCTGAATTATAAGTTTAGAAAAATACTTTATTTTCATTCTGCTCTTTTAGCCCTGAAAAGTACATTTAAATAAATGTTTTAAAGTGAAGTTCTCACTTTACAAATTCAAAATCTATTCAAAGTGAGCAGAAAGGCATATTTTAACATATATCTTAAATCAGTAACATGGCCTTTTTCTTGACTAATAGAAAGAGGTTGTTGTTGATAGACTTTTGACACTTTATTCAAAATTTTTAGAATGTGGTTTGTGGTTTCTGTAATTTCTTCATCATGAATTGTCAGCATCTAATCAAGTGCTAAAGCTGTTTAGTAATAGCATATGGTTTATTAGTGATAACAGTCATCTGTAGGGTATAGTGCTTTAACATAATACAAATAATAACTTGTTTCAAGATATTGATTTGTTTTATTTTCTTAGGCATTTGCAGTTGCAGGATTGGGATCTGGCCTAACAGAAGCTATTGTGGTTAACCCTTTTGAGGTTGTAAAAGTTGGTTTGCAGGCCAATCGGAATATATTTACACAGGTAATAAATTTTAATACTGTTGGAGAATACTGAAAACTCATTTTTAAAAGATGAATAAAGTAACTATTTTTTTTCTTTCTTGAAATAGTAGTAAATTATTGTCAAAGAAGCTACCCAAAGAAGAATTAAATCTTTCTTCAAGTAAAAAAATAACAAAAATTCAGTGAGTTCTAATGAAAAAAAAATGTGTTTATGTCTATTGGTTTTTAAAGTTATAATGTAATTTATTATGTTTTCTTTGGAAATGTTTTTCCTACTTTTGTCAAAATTCCTGCATATACTAGAACAATCTATGACATAAGCCACAAAAAGATAATATGGTTTTCTTCATTTTTTAGAATTGTGAGATAATTTCAAAAGTTTTATATTATTGACTTTCACCTAAGACAAACCAATATTTATGTAAGACAGGTTGGTATTGTTATAGAGTTAGCCAAGCAATACTTGATCCTTTGTGCTCCCTTCTTCCTTTTAGAAAAGGATAGAACTAAATCCTTTCAAGATATAAGTTGTCCTCTTTTAGGGAGAGATCTTTTCTTTAGTCACTAATTTCCTTCTCTTGGATTTCCCTCCCTCTAGAAACAATATGACACACCCAATTACAAAATTAGCTTTTGCTTCTAACCTAGGGGCAATAGGCCCTCAGGTTCATTTAGTTCCTTGCTCTGGCATTTTATGGAATTAGGATTTTTCCTAACATTCAGACAATAGTTTGGCTCTCTGCCTTAATTTAAATTCTGTCTATTGCTAGCTACCACTTCTTACATTTCCCTTCTCTCAGCTTAAACTAAATATATGATAACACTTTATGTCTAGTCCCAGGTTTCTTTATAAATGAAGCAAAATCAGGATGTGGGAAATACTTAGGTAGAGAGTTTACAACCATTACCCTCCCTGTGAGTCCTTTATACCAAGATATATTTACATCAATATCTCCCTTTCCTGGAAACTGAGCTTTTCTTCTTTTCCAATTCTTCACCTACTGCTTCTCTCTAATTCATATTAAGTCCTGGTTGGAGATGAATATTGCATTCTCCCTCTACTATTACAACTGAACAACAGTTCAGCTCAACTTATTCCAGACCCTGCCTCTCATCTGATCTCTTCCAAAATTCCCATAAATAAATCAAGGTCACCTTCAACTCAAAGGGAGCCCAAATCATTCACATGGCTGAGAGGAAATACCTTTTTCTAAATCTAAGAAATCCTTTAAGTTCTCAGACATGTTTGTCTCTAAGATAAATATGAGTGAGGGAAGGTTTAAAAAGCCTTATATAAATATCACCATCTTTTTGTTCTTGATGATCTGTCATTCCAGTTGTACCTCACCCTTTTTTTTTTTTTGAAAAATTTTAGTCAATTTATAACATTTTTCCTTGGTTACAAGTATCATGTTTGCACAAATCCACTGGGTTTTACATGTGTCCTTGATCAAAACATATTTCCAAGTTGTTGATGTCTGCACTAGGATGATCATTTAGAGTCTACATCCCCAATCATATTCCCATAGATCCATATAATCAAGCAGTTATTTTTCTTCTGTATTTCTATAGTGTTCCTTCTCATAAATCCCTCCGAGTTGTTCTGGATAACTGAATTGCCACTAATGGAGAAGTCCATTACATTCTATTGTACCACAGTGTATGAGTCTCTGTATATAATGTTCTGCTAGTTCTGCTCCTCTCACTCTGCATCAGTTCCTGGAGGTCATTCCAGTTCATATAGAATTCCTCCAGTTCATTATTCCTTTGAACAGAATAGAGTTCTATCACCAACATAAACCACAATTTGTTCAGCCATTCCCCAATTGGAGGGAATTCCCTCATTTTCCAACTTTTTGCCACCACAAAGAGCCCAACTATGAATATTCTTGTACAAGTCTTTTTCCTTATCATCTCTTTGAGATACAAACTCAGCAGTGCTATGGCTGGATCAAAGGGCAGACAGTCTTTTGGTGCCCTTTGGGCATAGTTCCAAATTGCCCTCCAGAATGGTGGGATGAATTCACAACTCCATCAGCAATGCATTAGTGTCCTAACTGTGCTCCTCCAACATTCATTACTTTCCTTTGCTGTCATGTTAGCCAATCTGCTAGATGTGTGGTGATACCTCAGAGTTGTTTTGATTTGCATCTTTCTGATTATAAGAGATTTAGAACACTTTTTCATGTACTTATTAATAGCTTTGATTTCTTTATCTGAAAATTGACTATTCAAGTCCCTTGCCCATTTATCAGTTGGGGAATGCCTTGACTTTTTGTACAATTGGTTTAGTTCTTTATAAATTTGAGTAATTAAACCTTTGTCAGAGGTTTGTGTTATGAAGTTTTCCCCCAATTTATTGCTACCCTTCTAATTTTGTTTGCATTGGTTTTCTTTGCACAAAAACTTTTTAATTTAATGTAATCAAAATTATTTCTTTTATATTTTGTAAATTTTTCTAACTCTTGATTGGTTTAAAATCTTTCCTTTCCCAAAGATCTGACATGTATGTTATTCTGTGTTCACCTAATTTACTTATAGTCTCCTTCTTTATATTCAAGGTCATTCACCCATTCTGAGTTTATCTTGGTGTAGGGTGTGAGGTGTTGATCCAAACCTAATGTCTCCCACACTGTCTTCCAGTTTTCCCAGCAGTTTTTATCAAATACTGGATTTTTGTCCCAAAAGCTGGGGTCTTCGGGTTTATCGTAGACTGTCTTGCTGAGGTCACTTACCCCAAGTCTGTTCCACTGATGCTCCTTTCTGTCTCTTAGCTAGTACCATATTGTTTTGATGACTACTGCTTTATAGTATAGTTGGAGATCTGGGACTGCAAGGCCTTCCTTCTTTTGCATTTTTTCATGATTTCCCTGTATATTCTTGATCTTTTGTTCTTCCAAATGAACTTTGTTATGTTTTTTTTTAATTTACTAAAAAAGGTTTTTGGCAGTGTGATGGGTATGGCACTAAATAAGTAAGTTATTTTGGGTAGGATTGTCATTTTTATTATGTTAGCTCATCCTACCCATGAGCAATTACTGCTTTTCCAATTACTTAAATCTAGTTTTAATTGTGTGGAAAATGTTTTGTAGTTGTGTTCATATGGTTCCTGTGTTTGTCTTGGCAGATAGATTCCTAAGTATTTTATATTGTCTAGGGTGATTTTAAATGGAATTTCTTTTTTGTAAAGGGTGAATCCCAAATAATAAAATACAAAAGTCAGCTGCCAAATTTATGGTGATTTAATTGATATAGTAGAGAAGATTTTAAGAAGAAGGAGGAAAGAAGGGGCTAGTACCAGACAAGAAGATAGGAGATCTAGAAAGTAAGGGTTTGAGTGTGAAGGAGGAAAGAATCAGCTTGACCTCCAAAGAGGCTTAGTTAAGATGCCCGAACCTGAAATCAGCTCCAGGACAAACTCACCATCCAACACTCCAAGATGTCGGAAGGCTTAGCATGCTGCCAGCCAGAGTGGTCTCTCCAGGGAAAGAGAGCCAGGCAGAAACTGACATGCTTTATAGGGACGTTTTTACATCACTTTTCTGCATTTCATCTGCACCAATGAGGACTTAGCTTGACTTAGGACAGCCCCAGGGGTCTGTCCTTTTTTTGCACATGTCTGTTGAAGGCCATCTCCTCAGATAATTAAATCTTGAGTTTGATGCAGACCTTTCAAAATCTTGTGAAACTGAGTAGGGTGGAGAAGGTGGATTTTTCAAGACCTGATTCTGTTATTCCAAGCATCTCCATTGTTATTGATCAGGAAGTAGCTAAATCAGATCTTCTAAAGAATGGTCTGATTAGGGTAGAATAGTTTTAAAATTCACACTTTATAATTCTTGTTGCTGAGATGTCTTGGAAATCTACAGAAATACTGAGGACTTATGTGCGTTTATTTTGTATTCTGCAAATTTGTTTAAGTTGTTGACTATTTCGACTAACTTTTTAGTTGATTCTCTAGGATTCTTTAAGTAGACCATCATATCATCTTCAAAGAGTGATAGCTTGGTCTTCTTCAATTTCTTTTTCTTCTCTAATTGCTACTGCTAGTGTTTCTAGTACAATGTTAAATAATATAGGTGATAATGGGCATCCTTTTTTCACTCCTGATCTTATTGGGAAGGCTTTGAATTTTTCCCCATTGCAGATGATGTTGGCCGATGGTTTTAGGTATATACTGTTTATTATTTTTAGGAAAGGCCCTTCTATTCCTATACGTTCTACTGTTTTCAATAGGTATGGGTGTTGTATTTTGTCAAAGGCTTTTTCTGCATCTATTGAGATAATCATGATTTTTGTTGGTTTGCTTGTTGATATGGTCAATAATGTGGATGGTTTTCCTAATATTGAACCATCCTTGCATTCCTGGTATAAATCCCACCTGATCATAATGAATAGCCCTCTTGATCATTTGCTGGAGACCTTTTGCTAGTATTCTATTTAAGTAAATATCACCATCTTAACAGAGCTTAGATCTCAAAAATTTTATTGGTATATAAGACCCTATGTAAACAGCCTCCTTTCCTGTGAGATGCTTTTACTAAGAGCTAAAACTAGGACAGAATGAGTACTTTGCCTAAATTGGGGAATATAAACAGTCTTTCTCCTGCTTTAAGAATTAAGACAGATCAAGAGGAGTTGTGGGAAGGTGGGGCCGTGATGAGAGTGAAGAAGATACAGGGAGTTTCTCTTTGGAAACAGAATATATTGGCTAATCTGTGACATGATTTAAGCATTATTTCAAGGGGTTAAGTGACAAGGAGGGAGAGAAGCTAGAGGCAGCCCTGGTATGAGGTGGAACTTGGGTTTTAGTTCAGTCTAGGTTTAGGAAAGGAGATAGTAAACTAAACCCCTCAATATCAGTTCATTTGGTGCTATAGTGCCAACACTACACTTTCCAGAAATGTGAGAGAGAAAAGAGGGCTCCTGGTACTACCTGAAGACTACTGGACTGTTATCCATGGCATGTGTTAACTTAAAGCCAGCATGCACCTAGTAGGGATCTAAGAATTTTCCCCATCAGCTGCTTATCATGAGTCTAGAGGGTGATGGAGTGGTCAGTGACACAAAGTAAGTTTTAGTTATATGACAGAAAGTCAAATATCATCAGCCTTTCTGAAAGAACCCTGAACTAAGTCATGAGACCTGTTTTCCAGTTCATGTTTTGCCAGTTCTTGATCTGTTTCTTCTTCTGGAAAATGAGGGGGGGGGTCTCTAAGGTTAAAACTTAATAACATTTATTTGACTTCATTGTAATTGAGCTTTAATGTCAATAAGAACCAAATGAGACTTAACAAATATCTTGATGTAATAAATTAGAAGGCTGGATGTGGAGTCAAAAAAAATGCCAGGTTTGAATCCTTCTTGAGTCACTTACTATCTGTGTGACTGTTTGGGTCTCAATTAACTCATTTGTAAAAATGAGAGTTAAGCTTTCTGATTTCTGTTAAGGTTCTAAATCTATGATCCTATAATCCATCATTTCTAACCTTGAGTAACTCACGTTTCTCTCTAGGAACTCACTTTCCTCCTTTGTAAAAGGAGAGATATACCATTTTAGCAGTAGATAGAGAAAGCATTATTGTTCTCTTTCCTGGAGTAAACTTAGCTTCTATTGGAGGTGTTATGCCTAATATTTAATTTTATAATGAATTGAGAGACTTTAAACTTTGAAAGATTTTTGAAAGGAAAATATTATTCAATTCTTCTGGATGAAAATTTAAAAAAAACTCTGAACTATTTCCTGCACATAATTCTTTTTTTATTTTACCACTCCTCTTTCTTGTTGGAGAATAGGGAGAAAAAGCAGGAAGAAGAAATAATAGGGAGGAGAGGAAAGGAAATGGAAAGGAATAAGCATTTATATAACATCTTCCCTATGAAGGCACATGAGCTCTTTGTAGAAATATAGAAATGTAGTTTGTTGTTTCCCTTCTAATCTTGGTTACATTAGTTTCATTTTGTGACATAGGGTATGCCCTCTGAGAAGAGTGACAGGCTGAAGAGTTGATGGTCTGATCACCTCAACAGGGGAGGGGTACCAGGAGGTCTGGAATGTTGAGAAGGCAGAAGATTCTGGCTGGGATTTAAGTTAGGATGTCTCTCAACCTTGAAAAGCCTAGGAAAGGAGATCTGGCCAAGCCTTTCTCCTGGGATATACTCATCTCTTTTCTCTCCTGGTGACTGGACATTCTTCCCCCACACACACACCCCTAATTCCAAATTGAAGGAACATCTGAAGAAGATATCTTGAGCTTCTGTCAAAACTTTACAGCTCCTGGTGCCCTGGGTCTGAACTGTGGCCAGGGGGCCAAAGACCAGGGCCAGTCAACCTGACTCTCTCAGGGGGCTCAAGCTGCCAAGGCCTGAGTTCCCTGAAAACTTGAGGAGGGAGAGTTGAAGGGAGAAACTTATTCAAACTCCTCTCTTCTCGTTCTGAATCAACCTTAAACCATCAACTGTGTCTCCTGGATCCTGTTTTCTCTTTACCAACAACCAATGCCTCCATTACATCTGGTACCCCAGGATTTAAAGAATAACCCCCATTATAAGAGAGCTTCAGTCACCAACTGTTTATAACTGATAGTTGGGGAAATACTCAGGCCAGCAGCCATTGTCATTGGCACTACCTAGGAGTTTCCATACAGGATCAACATACATCTTGATTCCTGGTGGAGGGAGAAGAAGCAAGTCACCAACTGCCATTCTGAAACAGTTGGAATACAATGGATAGTAACACCATTGTAAAAAGGGACTGTTGTAGGGCAGCTAGTTATAGGATCTATTCATCTTGGATCCTATAGAGGCAAAACTTGAAGTAACAACAGACATTTCTAACTATTAGCTCCTGACAGAGCCTAGGGAAAGAATAGATATCCAATACAAGATACAAAAAAGTTTTCATTTTAATATAATCAAAATGATTCGTTTTATGTCTTGTAATGTCTTCTTTCTTTAGTTTGGTCATATGTTCTTTCCTTCTCCATAGATGTAACAGGTTAAACCATTTTATATTACCCTAATTTATTTATAATATCAACCTTTATGTCTAAATTATATACGCATTTTGATTTATCTTAGTATATGGTGTAAGATAGGGGTCTATACCTAGCTTTTACTATACTCTTTTCTAGTTTTCCCAACAGTTTGTGTGTGTGTGTGTGAGAGAGAGAGAGACAGAGACAGAGACAGAGACAGAGACAGAGACAGACAGACAGACAGACAGAGAAATAATAGTTTTTATCTCAAAAACTGGGATCTTTGGGTTTATCAAACACTAATTTGATGTCATTTGCCCTTAATCTATTCTATTGATCCACCATTCTATTTCTTTGTGTGACAAGGAAATCACTTTAAAAGACTGATATATATTAATTTAAGGTCGCCAAGGAATTCAGCTATGTAATTCCTAAATGAAAACTTAAGTCAGCAGTCAATCTTTTATGGAGTTTAATTACAATAGGAGGAAGTAATTAGAGATAGAGAGAGAGAAAAAAGGGAGAGAAGGGAATAGGGCTTAAATACCCCTTCTGTTTAGGCTGGGCCAAAAGGCCCAAGCCCTTAGATAGCTGGGGCAAAGAAAAGAGATCAGTCCCTATTACTCACGTGACCAAAATGGAGAAACAGTCTCAGAGGCCCCCACTTTCAGCTTCCTTCAGAGCAAGCTTCTCAGAGCACACACCAACCACACCGACCAACTTCTCAAAAACCTCCCAGTCTTCAGACTCTCCTATCCTTAAGGAAACCATCCAAGTTCCCTCCCCTCAGTCCGCACATCTACCAATCACCTGTCCATCAATTTCCCTGTGCCAATGGAGGCTCTAGCTTAACCCAGGACCGCCCAGAGGTCTCTGGCTTTGCACATGTCTGTTGAAGGTCATATTTTCAAATAATTAAATCTTTGATCCTTTGCTACAGCCCTTTCTAAATCCTGTTAACCTGAGTAGGGTAGAGATTGGAATAATTAAATTTTGATCTAGGCTGCAGCCTTTACTCAATCCTGTTAGGACTGAATAGGGTGGAGATTGATTCCAAGTATCTCCATTGTATCAATTCTAAAATCAATCATGACTCAAAGAAATTCCTGTTCTATGCTTAAGCATAGGTCAAAGTCCTTTCCATTGTTCAGCAAAAGGTTTCTGTCCTAAAGTAATCTTAAGAAGGGAAGAGGAGGAAACTCTCATGCCAATGGGATTCACATTCCAATAGCCAAGACCCACTATCAATAGGGAATTTTTCAAGTATGAAATTTCCCAATGGTGAAATTTCCAACATTTATAAGTCTAAGAAATTTTGAGGTTTACATTTGCCAGTACCTGACTGTTTTGGTTATTATTATTTTATATTTAGAATTTGAGATCTGGTACTGCTAAGCCATTATTCTTTATAACTTTTTTATTAGTTCCCTTGATATTCTTGCTCTTTTGCTCTTTCAGATTAATATTGTTAGTATTTTCTCTAATTCTATAAAATAATTTGTGGTAGTTTGATTGGAATGGCATTGAATGAGTAAATTAATTTAGGTAGAATTGTCATTTTTATTTTATTAGTTCAACCTATTCATGAGAAATTGATATTTTCCAATTGTTTAGATCTAACTTTAATGTGTAAGAAGTTTTATAATTTTGTTTATGTAATTCCTGTGTTTATCTTAGCAAATAGATTCCTAAGTATTTTATATTGTCTAGTACAGAGAGCCTACCAGCAGCCCCTGCATATAAGGGAATATCTACAGGATTATGATTTTGAGGAGGAGAATGAAGCTGGAGAGAGGTTTTGATATCAAAGACATTAGCAGTAAACTGAGGCAGACACATACAGATCAGATTGCAGGGAGGAACCGGGTGTATGCTCCTGTTATCTTTCTTTGTAGGGCCTTCAGGGAAGAAAGATAAAAATTAGCCAAGAATGCATGGAAAGTAGAATTCTTAGATAGGAATAGGAATCATGTGTGAGGTGAGAAGGAAGAAAAGAATAAAGAAGGAAGACTTTGGAGCTCCATAGCAGGAGCATTCCATATGTCAGCAGGCAGGTTGGAAAGAGAGAGAGAAGAAAAGAAGAAGAGAAAGAGAGGGAGGGTCACGCCCAGTCCTGTCTTTTTTGAGGTAATGAGGTAAGAGGTAGTAATGCATATGCAACAGCACACAGTGGATTTACATTGGCTCGACATATCAATGACTTATAAGCTAGAGGTGTGGTAAGTTCAGCCCGCTCTTTTCAAACTCCCAGAACAAAGACCACATGGTCTGCTCATAAATCATGCATTGGAATGCTGTCTGACCAGACCAGAGCTGAGCCCTCTGTGGCTCAGCCCAGAGATTCTTCCTGGAATCCTACATCTAGAATTATTTTAAATGGAATTTTTCAATTTCTTGCTGCTGGACTTTGTTAGTAATATATAGAAATGCTGATAATTTATGTGGGTTTATGGTATATCCTGCTACTTTGCTTTTCGAAAGCCCAACCAGCAGTCTCAAGGGTTGTTTTCTGTCTAGGTGTGACAGTTTAAATGAATGATCAGGAGATGGGAGAGAGCTGAGTGTTCAGACCTGGAGCTCAGGTGTCATAAAGCTGTTCCTCCTGGCTCAGAGTTCATGTTTATTATATAGTTCAGTAGATACATGTTTTTCTGGCACACAATCATTTTTCAATCATACATGATCTTCTACAGATAATTGAATATGTCACACATTAACAAATTGCTCAAACAACATTCTGTGATCACATGCCATATTGCTACCATAGAAAATTACATGATAGAGATAAATGGTATAGGCAGGGTAACCAGGGAGTCAGTTCCCTTGGATGACTAGCTAAGAGAATCCTTGTTGCTTTTGATCAGCTTTCACAATCAATCAGAATTACTTAGGAGATGGATAACAAAACATTTTGCAGCTAGATACAGGGTTAAAGGGTAATTTAATGCACCCAAGTTGCATTTTTCTTTATGTTTCACTGAGGCACTTAGTGATGTTGCTCTGGTTATCGTACACAAGCATAATCACTGAAGTGTGTCAGCAGTTTGTGTTTTAGAGGAGTGATGGATGTGGTGCTTGTGTGTTTGGCTAGCAATGGGTGAGGGGCAACTAAGTGTACCTCTGCTGAGAGAAGGACGGGGTAGTGGGTAATGATCTTTAGATTTTAATTCTGTGAATATGATCGTTGGGGTATTATTCTAGAGGGATTATGTATAAATCATGTGAATATTTGCTCTCATATTACTTTTTCTGTAACTGGGGATAGAACAATAATCCTAGTCAGTAGTAAGGGAAGTTAGTGGGCAAAGTCACATAGAGTGGGTTCAGAAGATGCCTCATCTTTCCAGAAGATTGCCTTGCAACTCTGGCACTTATGTGCAACCATGTCAGACAGTGTGGGCTTTATGACTTCCCACATTTGCTAAAGTTACTAAATATTTCAACTAGTTTTTTTGGTTGATTCTCTAGGATTCTCTAAGTATATCATCATATCATCTGCAAAGAGTGATATTATAGTTTCTTCATTGCCTACTTTAAGTCCTTTAATTTCCTTTTCTTCTCTTTTTGCTAAAGGTAATATTTATAATACAATAGTACTAGTACAATAATAAATAATAGGGATGATAATGGCTATCCTTGCTTCACAGATGATCTTATTGGGAAGGCTTCTAACTTATTCCCACTGTAGATGATACTTGCTGATATCTTGGGATAGATGTTTCTTATTATTTTCAGAAATAGACTATTTATTCCTATACTTTCTAGTGTTTTTCATAGGAATTGGCATTTTATTTTTTCAGTGACTTTTTCTGCATCTGTTGAGATGGTCATGTTATATTCTGATATGGCCAATTATACTGTTAGTTTTTAAAATAATAAACCAGCCTTGTATTCCTTGTATAAATCTCAACTGTTCATAGTGAATAATACTTGTGATATACTCACTGACAAAAATCATTCCTTAAAAATTAGAATTGGACAAGGGGAAGCTAATGGTTCCATGAGATACCACAAAACAATAAACCAAAATCAAAAGGATGAAAAAATAGGAGAATGTGAAATATATCATATGAAAACAACTGACCTGGAAAATAAATTGAGGAGTGACAATTTAGGAATTATTGAATTACCTGAAAACCAGGATCAAAGAAAGAGCCCACACATTATATTTGAAGAAATTATCAAAGAAGAGTGCCCTATCCTTGAACCAGAAAATAAAAGAGAATGTGGAAGAATGCATCAAATATTTCCTGAAAGTGATCTTAAAATTAAAACTCCTAGAAATATTATTACCAAAATTCCAGAGCTCTTGAATGAAAGGGAAAATGCTTCAGTCAGCAAGAAGAAAACCATTCAAATATTATAAAGCCACCCAACTTTATGTAAGATTTAGGCAGCTACCATATTTAAAAAGTGGAGTTCATGGAATATGATATTCTGGAAGGTAAAAAACATGGGGTTATAAACAAGAATAACTTACTCAGCAAAATTGTGAATAATATACTAAAGGAAAAAAATAGATATTTATTAAAACAGGAAATTTTGAAGCATTCCTGACAAAAAGACCTGAGCTAAAAAGAAAATTTGACTTTTGCACAAGATTCAAGAGAAACATAAGAAGATAATGCAAAAAAAAAGAAATCATAAAGGACTAAATAGGCTAGCTTTATGAAATAGAAACAATTAAATAATATCCATTGGTTAATTTGATTTATAAAAAAGAAGACCAAATTACTAATTACAAAAATGAAGAGTAAGTGCACAACCAATGAGGATCAAATTAAAATAATTTTAACAGTTATTTTGCCCAATTATATATTAGTAAAACTGACAATACAAGTAAAATATATGGATATTTATAAACCATCAACTGCCCAACTTAATAATAGATGATATAGAATATATAAATAACCCTATCTTAGAAAAAGAAAAATATAGACAAAATTCCCTAATGAATATCAAAGCAAAAATCTTAAATAAAATATTAGCAGGGAGATTACAGTGATTTTTTTCAGAGTCTATAAGTTTATTTGCTCAATTTACAACTACTTAAAGATTCACATTTGTCATATTACATGACTGAGGACAACTACTAAAAATGGTCCAGGTGAAATAATTCCATAAAGAAATGCAGGTGAAATACAATTATTGATTAAACCTTAAAAATAGTTCATTGCATAACATGATAAAAAACCATGTATACATCAGGAATATAGTACTGGTTCAATATTAAAAAAAACTATCAAAGTGACTGACCACATCAATACCAAAAACAATGATTATATCAAGAGATGTAGAAAGAGTCTTTGACAAAATACAACAGCCATTCCTATTTAAAACACTAAAAAACCTATCAATCAGTATAGTCTTTCTCAAAGTGACAAATAGTATATCTAAAACCATGAGCAAGCTAAGGTCAGGGGTACAGCAAGAATGTCCATTGTCACCACTATTATTCAATATCATACTAAAAATGATAGTTGTAGCCATAAGAAAAAAAAAGAAATTGAAAAAATAAGACAGTGAGGAGACAAAACTATCATTCTTTGAAGATATGATGATATACTTAGAAAATCAACTAAAAAACTAATTGAAATAATTAAGAACTTCAACAAAGATTCAAGCTATAAAATAAACCCACAGATGTAATCAGCATTTTGATGTACTACCAACAAGACCCATCAGGATGAGATAGGAAGAGAAAATGCATTTAAAGTAACACTAGATAATATGACATATTGGGGAATCTATTTGTAAATACAAACCAAGGGATTATCTGAATGCAGTTACAAAACGCTTCATCCTGATAAAGACAGATCTAAACATTTTAGAGAAATAATAATTGTGCATGAGTAGTGCAAGCCAATATAATAAAAATGACAATTCTACATAAGTTTTATAAGTGATAAGAGATATATGAAATTTAAAGGTTTTTATATAAACAAAACAAATGCTTCCAAAATTAGAAGGAAATCTGAAAGAAAAAATACAGTAAGTTTTTCTGATAAAAATTCCCTTCTCAAATATATAGGGAACTGAGACAAATTTATGCAAATATGAGTTATTCCTCAATTGATAACTTGTCAAAAGATGTGAACAGGCAGTCTTCAGAAAAAGAAATCAAAGTTATGGAGAGTCAGATAAAAAAATGTTCTACATCAGTACAGATTAGAGAAATACAAATTAAAACAACTGTTCAAATTAAAATACACCTGTTGGTATGTTAGATTAGCTAATTAGCTAATTAATCAATTAAGTGGGTTAACATGATGGAAAAGGAAAATGACAAGTGTTGGAGGGAATGTGGAAAAATTGGGACCCTAGTGCACTGTTGGTGGAGTTGTGAATATATCCAAACATTATGGGGGGGGGGCAATTTGTAACTACACCCAAAGGATTATAAAATTCTTCATACCTCTTGACCCAGAAATAACATTAATAGGTCTGTATTCCAAAGAGATTTTTAAAAAATAAAAGGAAAGGGACTTATATGTACAAAAATATTTGTAGCAGTTCTTTTAGTGGTGGCAAAGAATTGGAAATTGAGGCTGTGCTATAAGAAATGATGAGCAGGATGCATTCAGAAAAGCCTGAAGACATATGAACTCACACAGAGTGAATTGAGTGGAAGCAGGAGAACACGGTACACTCTAGCAATATTGTAAGGATGATCAAATGCAAGAGATTTAGCTACTCTAATCAAGACAATGGAGCCCAAATCCAGACTCAAACATACTTTAAAAATAACTTTATTTTATTGCTTTATTTTGTTTGCATTTTATTTTGTACCTTGGAGAATATAGAAATGTATAATTTCACATATATAATAAATATCAAATTGTCTTCTCAAGGAGAGGAGAGAGTGCAGGAGGAGGGAAATAATTTGGAATTGAAACTTTTTTATGACAAAATTTTTTTACATGTTATTTGGAAATATTTGATGAAATAAATAAAACTAACTTAAAAAAAAACAATAAGTTAATCATTGGAGCAGAAACACAGTGGTAGTAGTTATAAAGCTGGAAAAATACCTGGTCTGCATGATAGACCCATATCCTTTGTGAATAATCGAATAGTCTTGTATTGAAACAGTATTAAGTCTTTGTGTTTAGGAGTTGCTGTTTATGAAAACCTGTTCTCCCAGAGGAGACATAATGGATCAGTTCAAAATGATCTCATTCATCATCAGATAGAGTTTCTTTAATAATGCCATTTTTGTATGTACATTTCACACAATAAACAGATTATGATCTAAAACAGATATAAAAGGCAGAATATTTTTTGCTTATTGCCTATGCCTGCTCTTGAATTTTACTTTCAAAGATTGTTATATCTTTTAAAAAATTTAAGGCTTCACGTATCTAAAGAAAAGCAATTACTTTTTTTTTTCTGAAAAGGAAGAGAATTTTCCAACACACCTGTATCCTCTCCTCCCCTCCTCTCTTCTTCCTTCCTTTCATCTTGTCTCTTTTCTCTTCTCCCTTCTCCTATCTTTTAAAATTTTTTTTCTCTCTTTTAAACAATACAGCATCTTGAAAAGCCTCAGGTCGGACACTCTATTGTGTACAGGTCTTATCTGGTTTGCTTTCCAGTCACACAATGAAATTTAATGTAATATATTGGCTTTGGGATACCATAAAATTCACCTTGTTTTAGGAAGGGAAGATGTGAGCATATATGAACTATGCTATCTTTTGACATAGTGTTCCTTGTTGGCTTTTTCTAAGAGGAGGAAAGCCACTGGCATCATGTTTTGAACTTGGCATTTTATATAGAATTCAATTCTACTTGATGGCCACACTTGGTTGGTTATTTACCTAAAGAACAATGCCTGCAGACTAACACCTCTTGCTGTGAGCTCATATGTTAAACTGAGCCAGACCTGGTCACCATTTGAATGGAAGGAGTCCAGAAAAAATACAGCAAGTTGCCATAAATTGTCTTAGTGATTTATTGGTAAGACTGTTCCCTCAGTCTGTAATGAATCAGTGCCCCAGCGTGGTATCAGAGAGCACTGTTCAGCCAAAGGTTCTTGTCTGTTAGATTACACCATTTAGGCCTTTAAAAAAAACAAAACTACTGGGTACTTAACTTTGAGGTCCTGAATAAATGACAGGCAATAATTAGATTATACATCTTAACTTGTTGCCTTAATTAACTCTGAATTAACCTCCAGGTTAAAAATTATCATATCTCTTATGAATAGTTAAAGATTATTCTTTTAGCACTCTTCTAAATATAAGGTATTCTGGTCATTATTATATTATTGTAACCAGTAGTTATTAAAATCATTGTTGCCAAGACTTTGACAGCCTCAAAAATATTAATAATTTTCAGAGATTTCAATGTATTAAAGATCTTATTCTATCATTAGCCTGGTCTAGTTTTATGCACACATTTCCTCTTAAAGTACACATGAGGAAGTTAGAATGCAACCTTACTAGAGACTAGTAACCAAATATGAAAACTATAGTGAAACTAAAATATTAGAAGGAAATTGAGCTAGGGCTTGTTCTCAGGAATGATTTGTTTGGTTGTATATTATTGGAATCATTTGGCTGATTATGTTAATCAGTCAGTCTTTTGTTTTGAAATGCAAGCCCAATAATCAAATAAGTTTAGTAAAATTCCCCATGTTGACAGAGAACAAGTAAAAATGGTTCTATATTTTCCTATTTAGCATCCCAGTGAAAGTCATATTTTTCCTTTCTAATTAAATATTTCCTTATGTTTCGATCATTCAGTATCCTAAACCAAAACAAATAAAGACAAATTTTCATGCTTTAAGTTATAATGACTTACAAAAAATTTCTTTGAACTATTTGTCAAACCTCTGAAGTGACTAACTATATAGTTATGCTGCATAGGAATTATATATAAATGCAGAATAACATAGTGGATGATGAATTTAGAATCAAGATGGTTCAGTCTCACCTCTGATGCATACTGGCTCTATCATTTAACTTCTCATAATCCCAGGCAATTCGGTGCCCTGAATTTAACTGTATTTTTATTTCACAATTATTATCACATCTAATACATATTCATATAATTTTATTGCTGAAAGTCTGGTGAAGTAGACTAATGGTACAAACTGTTAGCTCAGAAAAAAAAGGAAAACAATTATATACACACCTCTCTCCACCCACCCACACACTGATATACAGAAGAACTATAGAAATCATGGTGTGTCTATTGAAAAGCACTTAAACTAAAAAGATCATCTCCAACCACAGGAGGTAAATTTGGCTTCATCTCAAAAGAGTTTAGATCTTGAAATTTTTGATTAGTCACAAGTGTCTTAGGGACAAAGGGAAATGGAAAGAATACCTCAATGGAACACAGTTAAGAAAAAACAACACTGGGGGCAGCTAGGTAGCACAATAGATTAAGAGTCAGGCCTATAGATGGGAGGTCCTAGGTTCAAATCTGGCCTCAGACACTTCCCAGCTGTGTGACCCTGGGCAAATCACTTAACCCCCATTGCCTAGCCCTTACCACTCTTCTGCCTTGGAGCCAATACACAGTATTGACTCTAAGACTTCAGAAGGTAATAAATTAAATTTAAAAAAAAAAAGAAAGAAAAAACAACACTACGCATTCATTTTCTAATTAATTCAACAAGTCTATTACGAGTGCCCACTATGTGTTTCTCTGTCTCCCACACAAATTTCTTCCAACTTTTGATTGTCATCAGGTAAATCTTTTCAGCTGGATAGAAGAGATGCTAGAAGGATTGGTGCTTCTTTTTAATGTAACTATTATTAACTATATGCTATATGCTTTTTAGAATTTCACTGTAAAATGCAAAAAAGTGCTATATAGTTGATGGTAAGTATTTGATGACTACTTATTGAGTATTTGTTTAATGTCAGGGCTGTGACCCTGACCCAAGAGAGTCTTTAGTCCCACCTATGGTAGTAGTTTTCTTAATGTTGCTAGTTTGAATTCTAAGCAGTTTGTATTCCTTGCATCCTGTTGGTTACAAAATAAGAAGGACTTGTGATAATGTTTGTAATGGGAAAAGTGGAGTCTACTACTTATTTTACTTCTCTTCTGTTCCACTTCTCCATAAAACAACTGCACTCCTCTCACTTTCCCTATAATTTTTGATCTGAGGAGTCAGCAGTGGGGCAGGTAGTTTATGATGCCTGAGAACATAAGGGTCCTCACTGAAGGGGTGAGGCTCAAGTCAATTTGTAATGAGACTATTTTTTAAAAAGCAAATTATTGGTGTTATTATTCAATTACTAAAGTGCACATTAAAAAAGTCCTATTCATGGAGTTGAAAATTAACTTAAAGCCTCAGAATCCTTGGGTTTTTTTTTCCTCTCCAAACTACTGGATATCATTTATTAATTTAAGGCATTATCATATGTAGTTTGTAATGATTTATAAAAAGGGAAAGATTTCCTTGAATTTAATTCTATTTGTCATAGTTAATCTATCTAATTTATCTAAATGAAGAGATGAGTGATACTAGAGAATTTTAGCTGATTAATGAACTTATTAAACATGTATTAGCAGGAACTGTAGGAATTTACCATTCAGATTAATTCTTGTGTATCATGTTAATTAGATGACTATGAATGTAAGATGTTTAAAAGGACTACATGATGCTTGCTCTACTTATCCTGGTAATATGACTTTATTTGCACATTAACTAACAAGAAAACAGCTTTAATTGGAAAATATATTTCCATAATTTTCTCTAATGAATACTGATCCAGATGAAGGGTTAAAGCAAATTCCATTGTTTGCATCATGGGGCCCTACTTTTCATGCTTCCAGTCAGCTCACAAAAATTCAAATTTTGGACCTTTTTCATTTGGACCACATATATTGCTATGGAAAAATACGTAGGAGTTCCCTCTCATACCCATAATTTAAAAACAGTCAAATGAACTCTAGGCAAACATCTGTATTAATGAAGGGGAGCTCACTAGCAAATGTTAGAAGTAGCTAAAATTCAAGCACCATTGAGAAGATTCTAGGTACCCCAAAGCTGCTGGGCCACAGATTATAATCTGTAAGAGCTAGTGGAATGGGTGGAGCAAATTACAACTAACTTTCAGTATGAGATGTGCTGAGTACCACTTTTCCTTTTAAATACACTAAACTGGAGTGCCTATGTCTGGCTAATTTTTAATCTAGGACTCACTTCGCCTCTTCTATCTCTAGAAATGCATTAGAGAATATAAAGTAATTTTGGTATTAACCTTAAAAAGCATAATTAGAAAGGTAAATCATCTACAAGAGAAAAAAAAACATAAAGCACTCAATAATAGTGTTTTCCACTGCTTTGGATTATCCACCTTGACACTCCCCTCCATTAGTGAGAATAAACTGGAGTTGACTCTATTCGTTTATCTACTAAAGATGGAAGTAGTTATTAAATAATGTTAGGTCCTTTAGTTCTTCAGAGGATAGTTTTCATTTCTTTTCCAACAAACTTCCACACTGTTTATTATTATAAATATAGACTTGTTGATTTTTATTATATTAGACTTTTAACTTTTTAACTCAGTTATTAACAGTGATGATGCATGGTAGGAAAATCTCTAATGCTTCTGAATTAAATAGAAGCTTAAGGAAATATTCATAGCTTCAAAGGTGACTCTTTTTGTTTTTTTTTCCCATATTGCAGCAGCCATCCACTCTGGGTTATGCAAGACATATCATTAAGACAAAAGGTCTGGGGCTCCAAGGACTCAACAAAGGGCTCACAGCAACTTTGGGACGACATGGAATCTTCAACATGGTTTATTTTGGATTCTACTTCAATGTTAAAAACATAATTCCTGTCAATAAGGTAACTATATAATAAAATGAAATGTAAAAAAAAAAAAAGCACTTCCCCAATATATTTAACATGTCACTCCCTTTGTCACTTATTTAAATTAAAAAAAGTATTTGCTATAGGTAAAAAGTACCTGGGAACAGCTAGATGGCTCAGAGGATTGAGAGTCAGGTCTAGAGACTGGAGGTCCTGAGCTCATATATGACTTCAGGTACTTCTTGGTTGTGTGAAAGTCACTTAACCTCAATTACCTAGCCCTCTAGCCTAGCCCAGTGATGGCAAACCTTTTAAAAACCAAGTACTCAAACTGAAACTCTCATACCACATGTGAGCCCCCACCTTACCTCAGACAGGGGAGAGAGGAGTCACTTCCATTGGGCTGCTGGTCAGAGAGGTAGGCGAATTGAGAAATTTCCTCAAATGCATGGAGAAGAGAAAGGGAAAAGCCCTCTCTAGCATGCTCCCGCATGTGTATCTAGTCCTTACCACTCTTCTGCCTTGGAACCAATATACTGTATTGATTCTAAGACAGAAGGCAAGGGTTTTTTTAAGACACTAAATTACTTCTTATCTTGTATAAGATTATCATACCCATGCTACATACATGGTTTTCTTCTTCCTCACATCTTTTGTTTAATACTTCATAAACATATATGAAATTCTGCATAATTTTCTACCTCACAGATATTGCTATCTTCATGTAAATTGTGAATTTCCTATTTCAAATAAAACTTGAACTTGTGAAGGAAAATTCTCACCTGGTGATTTTAACCTTCACAACACTTTAACACTTACAAGCTATGTAACTTTGGAAAAGTTATATAAAGTTACATAAAGACTTTGAAAAATTAATTTCAATTCTCTGAACCTTGGTTTTTCTCATTTATAAAATGAGAACAATAATATTTCACTATTTCATAGGTTTGTTGTATAGAAAGAACTTTATATACCTTAAAAACATAAATATCTTAATTATATATAAAATTAATTTACATTAATAATTTTTACTATTTAATAATCAACTACTCCAATCACAGAATTTCAGGGCAAGAGTTGTTTATAAGAACCTTAATCTTCTTCTACAAAAAGAAAAACAGCCCATAGTTGTCAGTAAACACCTATAATTAATTTTGGCATCATTATCATCACCCTACAGCTACTGCCACAAACTCCTTTCCCTCCTGTAAACAGAGAACCTGTAAACAGATAAGCTAGAGACCCAAAATGAACTTGGTAAATCTGAGGGGCACTGAGGCATCTTGGAAATAATACTTTTATAGGTGCTGGGTAGCTTCTCGTAGATAGTCAATATTTGAAATTTGTTTGATTTATATTTCTGACTCTTTAAAATTAATATTCATAGGAATTGGAAGAGACTTGACTTTGACATGTCATAGTCCAAACCTTTTATTTAACAGATGGGAAAACTAAGGTAGTGTAAGGTAAAATGAGTTGCCCAAGATCCCACAGATTGTAGAGCCAGAATTTAAACCTCTAGATTCAGTGATATTTCCAATTTATCACACAGGTGTAAGGCATCCAGCACAGAGCTCTGATTGATTCAAGAACATGAGGTCTTAAAAAATAGTTGGGACATAATTTTGAAAAACTTATTTGTCTGTTACATTAAAATACCCAGTTAACTCCCTCCCCTCTCCCCATTAGAGGAGGCATCATTTGACCAAAAAAAAAAAAAAAGATATATAAGAACTAGTAAAGTCAGTATGGCCTAACCCTCCATCCACCACCGCTATCACTGTGCTCCTACTTCTCTGCTCTGTTACTTGGATTTCCAACTAGGCCTAAGTAGCTTTGGATTTGACTAAATATGTGAAAAAGAGAGATAATTCCAAACTGATGGAAAGAGGATAGACTGGCATTGTGTTTAAGGGACAGAATAGTTCCAGAGACTCTTTGTGAGTGGAATGTAGAGATGTGAAAAACTTTTTAAATTGAATATATGTAGAAATTTTCCTCTTCAACTGTTTCTTGATTTCCAGTTTGCCTCTGTAAAGACTTTGGGGACCTTTCCTCTGAGTATTTTTAGACCTCTTCTCTTTATTTGAACAAAAATCTTATCTTGCTTCTACCTAAAGAATACATTCATTATTGGGTATTTTTAGGATATTCACACACATACAAACATTGTATATATAAAACTGCTATGATTTCTGTTGGCTCATTGCTTGAATAAGTGAGTTTTCTCTGCTATTCATGAATGGCTTTTATATAACCAGGTGGGAAGAAGTCATTCTAGCAGGTACAGGTTTGGAACTACCCTGCCTGATCCTTAAGAGCAACCAGAGCATAATATTTTGTTCTGATACTATCGTACCTGTCAACTAGCAATATTAAAGGGGTGCTCATATACACATATATATATGTGTATGTAGAGATCGATGTCTGTCTATACACTTTTATTTATACACATACATCTATCTATCTGTCTGTCTGTCTAGCTAGCTAGCTATCCATCTAGCTATCTAGCTATCACCATACCCTTTTAGGAGATAGAAACCGAAAGGACCAAGTGCCTATTCAGAGTCCTTCTGGGATGGGAATCTCATATTTTGGGGGGTTTTTTGGAGAAGAATTGGCCAAATTACAGATATCTTTCCATGTTACCTCCAATACAGTTGGATAATCTATGTAACCATATTTTTCATATGTGATTGATACATATCTTCCATCTGTTTATACATTCACAGTAACTCTTATGAGTTTCTGTAGGTTTAATTGTCATCTTTAGGATTATGACTACCAGACCTATATATTCATCCTTAGTTTTCTCTCCAGCTCTTTGTCTCTCTAAGTTTTCTCTCTCTCTCCCTCTCTCTGTTTCTATGTCCCTGTCTCTGTGTCTGTCTCTCTCTCCATTTTGCCAAATGCCCATTAGATACTCTCTGTGTTTTGTAAGCATCTCAAAATGAATATGCTCAAAACAAATTCATCTTTCTCCAAAAAACCATACTTTTTCCAAAATTTCCTATTTCCTTTGAGAACAGAAACCTTTTAGTAGCCCAGGTTCACATTTTTTGTATTATTCTCTATTTCTCGCTATCACTAATCCCATATATCCAACAAGTTTCAAAATCTTATAATTTTGTTCTCTAAATCTCATATATCTCTATGTTTCTTTTCATGCAAATAGCCATTAGCTTAGTTCAGTCCTTCATCAGTTTTTTCTTGTCAATAGTAACTTAATTTGTCTTCTTGTATTAAATCTTTCCCCACTCCTAGCTATCCTTTACAAAGCTGCCAAAGTAATGTTCCTAAAACATAGATCTCACTAAATCATAACTCCACCTATTAACTTCAGCAGTTCCCAATTACAGTATCATAGGCTGAGTGCTAGAAGATTATTGCAGTCAATCTCATTCCCCTCCCCAGTTTATAAAATACCAGTTTATAGTCTTATTTATTAGTTAAATAGTTCTTTTACTTTCAATTTTATTAATTTCTCCTTTGTTTTTTAGGATTTCCAATTTGGTCTTTATCTGAGGGTTTTTAATTTGTTCTTTTTCTAGTTTTTTTAGTTGTATGCCCAACATGTTAATCTCCTCTTTCTCTTTTTCTTAATATGGGCACTTAGGGGTTTAAATTTTCCTGCGAGTACTGCTTTTGTTGTATCACATAAATTTTGATCTGCTGTTTTCTCATTGTCATTCTCTTCAATGAAATCAGTAATTGTTTCTTTGATTTGTTCTTCAACTCACCAGTTTTGGAGAATTTATTTAATATATTTAATTTAATTTCCAATCAATTTTTAATTTGCCTCTCCATGTACCCTTACTAATTATAATTTTCATCACATTATGATCTGAAAACATTGCATTTATTATTTCTGCTTTTCTGCATTCATTTGCAATGTTTTTTATGTCCTAGTACATTGCCAGACTTTATAAATGTACCATGTACTGTTGAAAATAAGGTATATTTACTTTTTACATATATCTATTAACTCTGTTTTTTCTAGGATTTCTTTCACATCTCTTACTTCTTTCTTATTTTTTGTTGCTTTGATTTATCTAGCATTCATAGAGGAAGATTGAGGTCTCCATCTATTTCCTCCTTAAGCTCCAATAGTTTCCCCTTTAAAAATCTTTGAGTACTGATATTTATTCATTACCTTACTGTCTTTTATCAGGATGTCATTACCTTCCTTATTTCTTTTAGTCAGATCTATTTTTACTTTGGCTTTGTCAGATATCATGATTGTGATTTCTGCCTTCTTTTTTTTTTCAGTCAATGCCTGATAAATTCTGCTCCAGCCTCTTAACTTTACTCTGTGTATGTCTACATGTCTCATGTGTATTTCTTTTAGACAACATATGGTAGGATTTTGGTTTTTAATCCAAAATCTGCTATCTGCTTCCATTTTATGGGTAAGTTCATCCCATTCACATTCGGAGTTATGATTACCACTTGTGTATTACCCATCATTTTGATTTCCTCTTTTAATCTTGCCCTCTCTTCTTTAACTATTTGCTTCCACACCAGTGTTTTGCTTTTAATCAGCCTCCCTTTTCCCAACCTTTATTTTATTTTCCTTCCCACTCACTCCCTTCTTATCCCTCCTATTTCTCTTTTGGGTCTGTTGGTCACCCCTCCCAACTTTTCCCTCCCTTTTAATACTCCCCCTCCTCACACCACCTCCAATAGGGCAAGATAGAATTCTATACCTCAATGAATTTGGCTGTTCTTCCTCTCAGAGCAGAGTCCACTGAGAGTAACATTTAACTATTACCTGTGACCGCTCTTTTCCTTCCCTTCTTATAATAGTATCCCCCCATCCCCACCCCAATGCTCCTCTTTATGTGGTATAATTTATCCTATTTTACCTCTCTTCATGTTTCTTTTATTACAATCTTTCCCCCGTAATTTTTTTTACATATCATCCTAAATATCTTACCTTCTGTCTATGTATATTTCTTCTATCTATTATGATAATGAAAACAATTTTTAAGAGTTAAAGCTAACATTTTTCCATATAGGAATATAATCAATTTGACCTTATTGAAGCCCTTAAATTTTCCCTCTCTTTCTTGTTTTCCTTTTATATGGCTCTTTTGAGTGTTGTAGTTGGACATAAAGTTTCCATTTAGTTCTGGTCTTTTCTTTAGGAATGCTTGGAATTCTTCTATTTTACTAAATACACATACTTTGCCCTGAAAGTATATAGTCAGTTTTGATGGTTTGATTCTTAGTTGCAGACTTTGTTCTCTTACCTTCTTAAATATTATATTCCAAGCCTTGGGGTCCTATAGTGAGGAAGCTGCCAAATCCTATGTAATCCTGACTGGTGCTCCTTGTTTCTTTCTGGCAACTAGTTGTATTTTTCCTTGGCTTGGAAGCTCTTGAATTTGGCTATAATAAATTGTGGAAGTTGTCTTAATGTAGAGAATGATCTATGGAATTTTTCAATGTTTATTTTGCCTTCTTGTTCAAGAATATCAGAGCAGTTTTCTTGGATAATTTCTTATAATATGATGTTGAGGCATTTTTTTTTTGGTTATTGCTATCAGGTAGTCCAATAATTCTCAAATTGTCTCTCTTGGATCTGTTTTCCAGGTCAGTTGTTGTTTCAATGAGATATTTAATGTTTCCTTCTATCTTTTCATTCTCATGATTTAACTTCATTATTTCTTGCTGTCTCATGAAATCAATCAATAGCTCCACTTACCCAATTCTCATCCTTAAAAATTGATTTTCAGCTATTATCTTTTGATTGTCCTTTTTGTTTTGATCAATCTTGCTTTTATAGCTTCCATCAGGTCAATACTGGTGTCCAATTTACTTATTTATTCATTTGATTTCTCTGACTCTTTTTTGATTTTTGAATTTTTAAAACTTTTTTTTAATTTAAGTTAATTTATTTAGACAATTTAGAACATTATTCCTTGGTTACAAGAATTATATCATTTCCCTCCCTCCCCTCCACCCACCCTTCCCACCACATGCAATTACATTGGATATTACTTGTGTCCTTGATCAGAACCTATTTCCATGTTGTTGGTGTTTGCATTAGGATGTTCATTTAGAGTCTACATCCCCAACCATGTCCCCTCAACCCATATATTAAAGCAGTTGTTTTTCTTCTCTGTTTCTACTCCCACAGTTTTTACTCTGAATGTGGACAATGGTTTTTCTCATAGATTCCTCCAAGTTGTTCAGGTTCACTGCATTGCCACTAATGGAAAAGTTCATTACATTTGATTGTACCAGAGTGTATTGGTCCCTTTATGTTCTCCTGTTCTCCTAGATTTACTCCTCTTGCTCTGCATCAATTCCTGGAGATTGTTCCAGTTCACATGGAATTCCTTCACTTTATTATTCCTTTGAGCACAATAGTATTCCATTACCAACATATACCACAATTTGTTCAGCAATTCCCGAATTTAAGGGAATGTCCTCATTTTCCAATTTTTTGCCACCACAAAGAGAGCAACTATGAATATTATTATACATGAATTTTTCATTTTTGGGGTAAAAATCCAGCAGTGCTATGGCTGGACCAAAGGGCAGACAGTCTTTTAGGGCCCTTTGTGCATAGATCAAAATTGCTCTCCAGAATGGTTGGATCAATTCACAACTCCACCAGCAATTAATTAATGTCCTGACTTTGCCACATCCCCTCCAGCATTCATTGCTTTCCTTTCCTATCATGTTAGCCAATTTATTAGGTGTGAGGTGATATCCCAGAGTTGTTTTGATTTGCATTTCTCTGATTATAAGAGATTTAGAACACATTTTCATATGCTTTTTAATAGTTTTGATTTCTTTAACTGAAAATTTCCTATTCATGTCCCTTGCTTGTTTATCAATTGGAGAATGGCTTGATTTTTTGTAAAACTGGTTTAGCTCTTTATGAATTTGAGTAATTACACCTTTGTCAGAGGTTTTTGTTATAAAGATTGTTTCCCAATTTGTTGCTTCCCTTTTAGTTTTGGATGCATTAGTTTTATTTGTACAAAACCTTTTTAATTTGATGTAATCAAAATTACTGATTTTACATTTTGTGATATTTTTCTAGCTCTTGCTTGGTTTTAAAGTCTTTCCTGTCCCAAAGATCTGAGATGTATACTATTCTGAGTTCACCTAATTTGCTTGTAGTTTCCTTCTTTATATTTAGGTCATTCACCCATTCTGAGTTTATCTTGGTGTAGGGTGTGAGGTGTTGATCCAAACCTAATCTCTCCCACACTCTCTTCCAGTTTTCCCAGCAATTTTTATCAAATACTGGATTTTTGTCCCAAAAGCTGGGGTCTTCAGGTTTATCATAGACTGTCTTATTGAGGTCATTTACATCAAGTCTATTGCATTGATCCTACTTTCTGTCTCTTAGCCAGTACCATATTGTTTTGATGACCACTGCTTTATAATATAGTTTGAGATCTGGGACTGCAAATCCTCCTTCCTTCACATTTTTTTTTCATGATTTCCCTGGATATCCTTGATCTCTGTTCTTCCAAATGAACTTTGTTATGGTTTTTTTCTAATTCAGTAAAAAAGTTTTTTGATAGTTCAATGGGTATGGTACTAAATAAGTAAATTAATTTGGGTATGATGGTCATTTTTATTATGTTAGCTTGTCCTACCCATGAACAATAAATGTTTCTCCAATTGTTTAGATCTAGTTATAATTGTGTGGAGATAGTTTTGTAGTTGTGTTCATATAGTTCCTGTGTTTGTCTCGGCAGATAGATTTCTCAGTATTTTATTTTGTCTACGGTGATTTTAAATGGAATTTATCTTTCTAATTCTTGCTGCTGAGATATATTAGAAATGTATAGACATGCTGATGACTTATGTGGGTTTATTTTGTATCCTTCAACTTTGCTAAAGTTGTTGATTATTTCGACTAGCTTTTTGGTTGGTTCTCTCGGACTTTTTAAGTAGGCCGTCATCTAATCGTCAAAGAGTGATAGCTTGATCTCCTCAATGCCTATTTTAATACCTTCAATTTCTTTTTCTTCTGTAATTGCTACTGCTAGTGATTCTAGTACAATGTTAAATAATAGAGGTGATAATGGGCATCCTTGTTTTACTACTGATCTTATTGGGAAGGCTTCTAGTTTATCCCCATTGCAGATGATGTTTGCTGAGAGTTTTAGATAGATACTGTTTATTATTTTTAAGAAAGGCCCTTCTATTCCTCTGCTATCTAGTATTTTCAATAGGAATGAGTGTTGTATTTTGTCAAAGTCTTTTTCTTCATCTTTTGAGATATTCATGTGATTTTTGTCAGTTTGCTTGCTAATATGGTCAATTATGTAGATAATTTTCTTAATATTGAACCATCCTTGCATTCCTGGTGTCAATCCTACCTGGTCATAGTGAATAAATCTCATGATCACATGCTGGAGTCTTTTTGCTAGTATCCTATTTCAGATTTTTGCATCTATATTCACTAAGGAGATTGGTCTAGAGTTTTGTTTCTCTGTTTTTGACCTGTCTGGCTTTGGAATCAGTACCATATTTGTGTCATGAAAGGAGTTTGGTAGAACTCCTTCTTTGCTTATTCTGTCAAATATTTGTGTAATATTGGGATTTGTTGTTCTTTGAATGTTTGATAGAATACATTTGTGAATCCATCTGGACCTGGGGATTTTTTTTCTTAGGGCATTCTTTGATGGCTTGTTCAATTTCTTTTTCTGATATGGGGTTGTTTAGGTAATCTATTTCTTCCTCTGTTAGTCTAGGCTATTTATATTTTCAGAATTTTTATCCATATCACCTAGATTGCCATATTTGTTGCCATATAATTGGGCATAATAGTTTTTAATGATTGCCTTAATTTCCTCCTCATTAGAGGTGAGGTCTCCATTTTCATTTTTGATGCTGTCAATTTGGTTTTCTTTCCTTTTTTTAGATTGACCAGTACTTTGTCTATTTTATTTGTTTTTTCAAAGTACCAGCTTCTAGACTTATTTATTAAATCAATAGTTCTTTGACTTTCAATTATATTAATTTCTCCTTTGATTGTTGGGATATCTAATTTAGTCTCCATCTGAGGATTTTTATTTCATTCACTTTCTAGTTTTCTAATTTGCATGCCCAATTCATTGACCTCTGCTCTCTCTAGTTTGTTAATATATGAACCCAAGGATATAAATTTACCCCTGAGTACTGCTTTGGCTGAATCCCATAGATTTTGAAAGGGTGCCTCATCATTGTCATTTTTTTCAATGAAATTATTAATTGCTTTTATGATTTATTCTTTAACTCTCTGGTTTTGGAGAACCATATTGTTAAATTTCTAATTAATTTTTGATTTACCTCTCCATGTTTCCTTACTAATAATTATTTTCATTGCATTGTGATCTGAGAATGCTGCATTTATTATTTCTGCTCTTTTGTACTTGTTTGCAATGTTTTTACTCCCTATTACATGGTCAATTTTTGTGAATGTACCATGCGCTGCTGAAAAGAAGGTCTATTACTTTTTGTCCCTATTTATTTTTCTCCACATATATACTAACTCTAATTTTTCTAAAATTTCATTCACTTCTCTTACTTCTTTCATATTTATTTTTTGGTTTGATTTATCTAGTTCAGATAGAGGAAGGTTCAGGTCTCCCACTAGTATAGTTTTTCTATCTATTTTATCCTTGAGCTCCACTAGTTTCTCCTTTAGAAATTTGGATGCTATGCCATTTTGTGCATAGATGTTGAGTACTGATATTTCCTCATTATTTATACTGCCTTTTATCAGGATGTAATTAACTTCTCTATCCCTTTTATTCAGATCTATTTTTACTTTGTCTTTGTAGGATATCATGGTTGCAACTCCTGCCCAATGGTTGCCTAATAGATTTGGCTCCATCATCTTACTTTGACCCTAAGCGTATCTACCTTCCTCATGTGTGTTTTGTGTAGATAGAATATGGTAGAGTTTTGGATTCTAATACACTCTGATATTCACTTGGGTTTTATGGGTGAGTTCATTCCATTCACATTCAGTGTTATATGATTATCAGCTATGTATTTCCCAGCATTTTGATATCTACTCCTAATCCTGCCTTTTCATCTTTCACTATTTCCTTCCACACCAATCTTTTGTTTCTTAATCAGTTCCCCTAATTCCCACCCTTATTTTACTTACCTTTATACCCCCCCTCACTTTTCATGCCCCCCTTATTATATATATATATATGTATATATATGTATATATATATACATATATATATATATATATATTCCTTTTAAACTACCCCACACACTCTCCCTCCCTTATACTGCTTCCCTCCCCACCAGTCTGTTTGTTACCCTTCTACTTCCCTATAGGCCACAAATGCACAAATCAATTCTCTGCCATAATGGATTGGATTGTTCTCGCTTTGGGTCAATTTCAATGCACATATGAGTTAAGTATTTCCTATCTCCAACCTCTTTACCCTTCCAGTGTATTGATATTCTCCCCCCTCCCACCATGAGCTTCATTGTGATATAAAAATTTACTCCCATTTGTTTCTTTTCCCATTTCTTTTAGTATTAACCTCTTTTTTAAGTTTAGTTGTGTACATGTGTACATATATATGCACACATATATGTATTTATGTATACATATATTTATATGCATATTTATGCCTTGTCATTTCATCCTATACAGTTTGTCACTGTTCCATCTAAGTGTAATTCCTCTAGCTGCCCAGTTGATAATAACAATTTTTAAGAGTTACCAATGGCCTCTTTTCTTATAGGGATATATACCATTTTAGCTTATTGGATCTCTTTAAAAAAGTTTTTTTTTGGGTTTTTTTTTGTTTGTTTGTTTTTCTTTTTTCCCTCTTTTTAAATTAACTTTTGATGATTCTCTTGAGTTCTATGCTTGGGCATCAAATTTTCTGTTCAGGTCTGGACTTTTCTTTACAAATGCTTGGAATTCTTCTATTTTGTTAAATGACCATACTTTCCCCTATAAGAATATAGTCAGTTTGGCTGGGTAGTTGTTTCTTTCCAGAATATCATATTCTAAGCCTTTTGGTCCTTCAGTGTAGATGCAGCCAGATGCTGTGTTATCCTCACTGTGGTTCCATGGTATCTGAATGACTTCTTCTTAGTAGCTTGTAATATTTTTTCCTTGGTCTTATAGTTCTTGAATTTGGCTATAACATTCCTTGGGTGTTGTCAGTTGGAGATTAAGTACAGGAGGTGGTCTGTGGATTCTTTCAATCTTCACTTTTCCCTCCTGTTCTAGAATATAAGGGCAGTTTTCTTGGATAGTTTCCTGTAGCATGATGTCCAGGCTTTTCCTTTTGTCATGGCTTCTGGTAGACTACTGATTTTTAAGTTCTCTCTCTTGAAATGATTTTCTAAATCATTTGTTTTGTGAATGAGATGCTTCATATTTTCCTCATTTTTTCATTCTTTTCATTTTGTTTTATAGTGTCCTGCTGCCTTGTGAAGTCACATGATATTAGTTGTTGTATTCTTGTTTTTATAGACTGGATTTCATCCCAAGCTTTTTGGTCATCATTCTCCTTCTGGTCTGATTTTCTTTGGAAGTCATCTTTCATCATCTTTACCTCATTGTTCATCTCCTTTGCCTCATCTTTCATCTTCTTTGCCTCATTTTTCATTTCCTTTGCCTCGTTTTCAAGCTGGTTGATTTTGGCTTTCAAGACACTATTTTCTTGTTTTAGTTCTCTGTTTCCAGATGACTTATCTTAGTTTTTAAGTTCTTTTTCCAATTGCCTTTAGCCTCTCTTAATTGTGTTTTGAATTGTATTTTGAATTCTTCCAAAGCCTGTATCCAATTCACTGGGTGTTCTGTTTTATTGCTTGGTGTTCCCTCTTCATCTCTTCCATTTGCTCTTTGTTCATTGCCTGTATAGAAGCTGTTGATTGTAATTTCTTTTTTTCTTTTTCTGTTGTTTGCTTGTATTTACCCCTTTCTCTACTCCCTGCAGTTGTCTGTGCTCTTGGTCCTCTCCTTTTTTGTGGGGGGCGGGGGGTGTTGGGCTTTTCTGTCAGTCTTCTCTCTTGGAGTTTTGTCAGTAAATCTCTTATTGCAGTCTGTGGGGAAGGGTTATTGGAGCTTTTTTGCTTCCCTGCCCTCTGGAGGCTTTGATTGGATTAAAGTCCAGCAGTCTGTGGGGGAGGCATGTTGGAGCTTGCCCTCTGAAGCCTGTTGATGGGATTAAATTCAGCTGGGTTGGGCTGGATGTGACCTGGGGCCAAAACCTCCTGGAAGGGGGAGAAATATGGATGGTCTCCGCTGCTGCAACTTGGCTGCTCGCTCTGAGACCCCTTCTCTAGCTCTTTCCCCATTCCCTGAGATTGACGCTCTGAGTATGGCACAGCTTTGCCTGCAAGATACTCCCTCCAGACCAGCGTCTTTTCCCATCCTGAGGTTCCAGCTGTCACTGGGGCTTACCACTCGGGGGGCGGGGAGTTCCTGGGACTTTCCTTATCCCTTCCCCTTAAACCCAAGTGTTCTCTAAATCTGGCTTTTGGTGGGGAATGCCTTTTAAATTGAGTGCAGCAGGAGGGTTATTTGGTTCTGTCTTGTTTTTGGTTTGATTTTCAGCCCCCTAGGAACATTTAGTTTGTAATTGGTAAGGAAGGGTTTTCAGAGGTCTGATCTTTGGCTGCCTCTAAGCCACCATCTTGACCCCACATCTCCTGACTCTTTTTCTATGTGGGAAATTGTGCCTTTTAAGTTGTTATTTTCTTTTGTATTACTTTCTTTTTTCCCACTTTTCTTACCATTTTTCTTCTATTTTTCTTACTTTGTTCTTGAACTCCTTTTTGAGTTCCTCCAGATCTAATGAACAATTTCCATGGGGGAGGGGTGGGCTTATTTGGTTTTTTGTTTGTTTGTTTGTTTTCTCATTCTCTTCCATTGCTTCTCTATTTTGCTCTTTTTCTCCAAAGAAATTTTCCAGGGTCAAGAGCTTTTTTTATTTTTATTTTTTTTTATTTTTGTTGTTGTTTACTCCTTTCCCTGCCGGAGGATTGGGATTCCTGCATGTTAGCAGTAATTGCTATCTTGGTTTCTGTCTCATAGGACTATGCCTTGAGATTATCTTCCCTTCTCTGTCTGAGGCCTGAGTAAGGAAGGTAGTAGATCTGTGGTGATTTATGTGTAGTGTGATTCAGAAAATTTTGCCCTGCGGCTATCTTTTTTAGCTGTTACTTCTAATGCTGCTGACTATTCTGTTGCTGCTGCTTTTTCTGCTGCTGCTGCTAATGATGCTCCTGCTATTGTTGTTGCTGCTATTGTTGCTGCAGCTGCTGCTGTTGCTGTTGATGCTGCTATAACTCTGAACCCTACTGCCTATGACTGATATTCTCAAGGGTGGGTCTATAGTATATAGCAAGCTATCTTCCTCAGCTGCTGCCAGCATTGTTGTTGCTGTGTGGGACCAAGCTCCCTGCTATTCCCCCAAGTCTCACTACCCAGGTTTAATATAGCCTTCAGGGGTGAGTTTGTGATGCTTTCAGCTAGCCCCCAAGAATTTGGAGATTTCCCTAGCCCCGGGAAACTGGCGTTGCTGAGTAGGGAGAGTAGTCCCTTATGCAGTTTTCCCCACTTATAACATGTTAATCCCCTCTCTCTGCCTACCTTTCACATTGTGTCCAAGAGGGAAAAGAGCCTGTTTTGACTCATTCTGTTTTGACCGCTGTTCTTTTGAGATATTTTGTAATAATTGGTTTGGAAGAAATTTCTGAGTGGTTCCAAGTTTTTCCTGCTAGTAAGCTGCCATCTTGGCTCTACCTCACCTTCCCCATTTCACAGATGAAGTAACTGAGACAGACAGCTTTAAATGATTTGCCATATACACTTGGTCACATGGCTTATAAGGGTGTATGGTGGAATGTGAACCCAGTGCCCTTGCCACTGTATTATACATGTGAAATATAGGCTCCTGTATTTGGAATTTAGACTTTCACAATTTGTCCCCATCCTACCTTTCTAAGCTTATGGCATACTGTCCTTAAAGGCATCCAGGTAGCACAGTGTATTGTGTTAGAATTGCATAAGGAAAATTTGAGTTCAAATGCTGTACAGTTCAAATTGTGTACAGTACACAATACAAACTGTGTGATGTTGAGCAAGCCACTTCACACAGGCTCAATTCCTTCTTCTACAGCACTTAACTCTCCAGATTGTGAGAATAAAATGAGATAACATGTAAAAACACTTTTAAAACCTTCAAGTGAAATACACATGCTTATTATTCATTGTTGTTATTATTCACATACAACTGCATCTTAGTCAAACAGACCTTGTTAGTGTTTCTCATAAACGGTTTTCAGTTTCCTTTCATTGGCTATGCCCCATTTGAGAAATGTACTCCCTGCTTATCTTAGAACCTTTAGATTCCCTTGAGGCTTAGCTAAAGTGCTGTCTACAGCATGAATTCTTTCCTAATCTAATACACAGATGTCAATTCTTTACCTACAAAATTAAAATTATCTTAGGTATATTGTGTGTGTGTGTGTGTGTGTGTGTGTGTGTGTGTGAGTGTGTGAGTGTATCTTCAGGTTGTCTTCCCTAACTAGAATGCAAATTTCTAAAGAGCAAAAGCTGTTTACTTTTGTCTATATTCCCAGAACCTAGTGTAGTTTTTAGGGACTTAATAATTGGTATTTAATTGCTTGTTTCTTGATTGATTGATTTACTAATACTGTGCCATACTAACAAGCTTAGGTTGCAAGTATGATTTATTATATAATTAGATTCATCCCCATCAGGCTAATTTTACCAAGGGTTTGTACCATTTAGAAGTATCAACTGATGTTTCTTCCTCTTCTTTGGAGGCTTAATAAAAACTCTCTCTCACTTTTATCCAGGATCTCAGAATTTCCACTAAGTTATCTAAGGGATTCTCATTCTTCCAGGTGAATTTACATTCCTTATAATTATGTGAAAACAATTTAAATCCCATTTTCCCAATGTCATTAGAAAGTAAAGTACATCCCCAACAATTCTCCCCACCCCCCAAAAAAATACATAAAGCCCTTTCTAGAGTAGGTTTCCTCCAGCTTATAGGAAAAGGGATCAATCAAAGGGGACTGAAACTATAAAAATATAGTCTACTGAAAAGAAGTATTTGCAAAAGACTGCGTATTATCTTATATATAGCTTTATCATGTGATAATTCACCATTCTTATAAATAATTTATTAATAATGAGAAGTAACTATGTGGATCAATAACTTCTGAGCTCAGTCAACTTTTGAAATATCACAGTCTTTAAAATACAAAGAATCTCTGATGTAATTGGCTTAAGTAACTCAGTGTGGGAACTCCCACCACCAACAAATCAATGATTTAGAAGATAATTCTTAGAGTAACTTGGAGCAGATAAAGGCTAAATGACTTGCCAATGGACACAATTATTAACTGTTGGAGAAAGGATTATTACTCTGGCTTCTCAGACTCTATGACCAGCACTATACAATAGTTTCTATTAATATAATCTGGTATTTTGTTTTCATTCTTTTGGAACCTTTCTTTGCTAGAGATATCTTATAATCATATCATTCTTTCAAGATTGTTTCAATTTCAGATTAGATTTCCTTAATGTATTCTGAATCAGTCAATCTTCCTGATTGGATATTTTTAGATTTTAGCTATATTTATGTTTATACTCCATCTTGTGAACTAAATTGTTAGGGTTCATGTGGTTGTTCCTCCATAACTAATAACAAAAATAGTTTATCATAGAAACATTAACAGATATATTGCATTTTATATCTATTTATTGTTTTTCCAAGTTCAATATATGGATACCCTATGGGTTCTATGGCTCAGGTGTTACTCATACCAATTCCCCGGGCCTTCATTCTTGATATTTATTGTATCCAGTTCAGAAGAGCAAGACTGACCCTTCTGTGTGTTAATCTAATGTTACCCCAATAAAGGTTGTGTGTCCCCCCAAAAAACAATTTTACTTTTATTTATATTTACTTTTTTACTTACATTTACTTTTATTTCTACCAATTTTCAGTATTATATGAAGCAATTTTGCTTCTAATTTTGTATCATCTGCTTCCATTCAATTTCATAAATTAGTTTCTATTCTAAACTATTGTTAATCTTGACTGCCATCTCCCTCTGGAAAGAGAAAAAATGTTTCCCAGCTAAAATGTTTTCAGATCTGTCAAGAAGACTACTTTTATATTAGCTAAACATTTGCATTATGGTTATAATAATATTTCATAATCAAAGGTTCATTTGAACTACTCATATAGGCACAACCTAGTTCAGTTTTCATCATTTCTCACCTAGAAATGTTTGCTTGCTAATTGGTATCCCTGCCTTATGTCTTTATCTCTCTAGTCCATCCTCCATGCAATTGCCAAAATGACTTTCTTAAAGTAGTTTGATACTATTATATGGAATATATTATGCATTGGAAATGTTCAATAAACTTTAGTAGTTCCTTATTATGTCTAGGATCAAACATAAATGTCTATGTTTGGTATTAAAACCTGGACACAACCTATCTTTCCAGCCTTATACATTACTTACCTTCAACCACACTACAGTCTAGCCAAATTGGCCTTCTTACTGTTTCTCATAAGAAAAACTCCATATACAATCTGCATACCTTTTATCAGTTAATTCTTATGCCTAGAATTCACTCTCTATTTGCCTCTACAACTTAGAATCTTCAATCTCCTTCGAGATGTAACTTGAATATCATCCCAGCTGCTAATGTCTTCCCATGAAAATTATCTGATATTTATTTTGCATTCAGCATTTTAAGGTAACTATGATTTTAATGAGAAAAGAAAGGAGAGGGGGTCTACATTTAACATTTGTATCAGGCTAAGACATGTAATAATTGGAAAGGGGAAAGGAAGGAAATCATGTATATATCAAGGATACAGAGATAGGTTGTTTCCCCATGTATCACTTACTGGGATGCACTACCAGTAATACACAGAGTTTATGCCTGACTCCACTGTTAAGACAGATTTCCCGTTCTCCTAACTTAGCTAGCTTTTGCCTCATGATCTTATCTCTGCTAGGTCTAAGGGTATATTTACATTTATGTTATTAATCTCTTTCTACTTATAGACTTTCCTGTTTATGGAAACTTGTGCTTACTTAGGAATAGGATTTCAATGTGACTCTACTATGTTTGTGACTTCCTAATCAAATCACTGCCTGTTCCTCCTCCTTACCCACACCTCAGCCTCTCTAAAGCCATCCTTTACAAAAAAATCCAAATTTATTTCCACAAATTTCTGCCCTTACCAACATTATTCACACAAATGTTATTGTCTATCAGACTTTCTTTTATATAAAGGGTCAGCAAAATGTCATGAATAGGAAAAATGGAGCAATGGAGCAAAAATTAACTTAAATAGGAAGAAGCCAGCACTCATGCCTGCATCTGCAAAAGTTAATCACCTTCTCCCTTTAACTACTTCCCCCATAGGAAAGAAGAGACAAAAACTAGGAGGTAGGCATTTCATGGGAATTGCTCCCCTCATTCCTCTAGCAGAAAGGAGACAGGAAAAGAGATAGAAAAGTCTAAATGAGGGTCACAACCACTACTCTATAGTTTCTTTAGTACTTTTTCAGTCAATACACTCTATTCAGAAGAAGTATCAGCCATTGAAAATCCTCAGAAGGAGATTTTTGCAAATAGGCAAGCAGAGGCCATATTCACCATTCAATCCTCCCTGGCTGCTTGGCTTATACATGGAGAACAAACACCCCTCTTCTGACTTAACTCAGTATTTTTCACCAAAAAAAAGAAAAAAAAAGAAAAAAACAGGCACAGAAATCTAAGTTCAAGCATAACACAAACTGACAGACAGCACTTGTTTAAATATATCTTATCCATTAGCCATACACGAAATATAGGTACTATATGCACGTATATACACACACGTTGGCCCTCATGACTAGATTTTAAATCCTGGAAGCCAGGGACTATTTCACTTTTGTTTTTCTATTTCCAACATCTATCACACTCCCCAGCTCATAAGAGGTGCTCCATAAATATTTGTTTATTGATTGATTGATTTGATAAAAATCAAATTGAAGGCACTGCAGTTGATTGCAATATCTCCTTACCTGTAGTCTTTCTTCTGATTTGATACTCATTTTTACTCTTGCTCAAATTAATCTAACTTTACATGTGTAAATGATGCTATGTTTCCTACATTTGTTAACACATTGTTTCCTGTGTGATAAGATCTAGGCAATTTAATTTTTATGTGATGTTATTCATTGCTTATCATATCCAGTGCCTTCTGATTTTCATCTAGAAAAAAATGTTATTTGTGAAATAGAGCTGTAAGACTTTTGAATAATAAGCAAGTAGTTGGATTCTTATTTGTTTTCTTTTTCTTCCACATCTGAGCCATATTTTCCAACTTTCTTCATTTTTCCTTATTCCTATCTTCTTATCTATCTCACTAAATATCAAAGTATGTGTTGACTTACTTTGGAATATATCATAAACCTCTTTGAACACTATCTTTGCTGTACTTGCTAGAGCATAATTTATAATTGCCTTCATTATAATCTTGTTTGTATTTATAATGAACACTGCAATATGCAGTGACTAAATGTCCCAGGAAATGATGTTTCTTGTTGCCTCTGGGTAAAAAACTAAGCCAACTCCATTAATGTTGTTGTTAGTTTCTCTAAGGAGAATATTTGAGTCATTTTTTCCATGTATACAATCATTAAATTAGAAATATCTCAGGAGTCATATAACCAAATCCATATCTGAATCCATATTTCATCTGTGACAAGTTTGATAAATTGCTTTCAGCTTACCAGGTTTGTGTAACTCAACAAAATTATAAGTTACGTATTGCAGGGTTACCCAGACAGACAGATTATAGTGGTGATTTCTTTTTTTTTTTTTAAATATATTTTATTTGATCATTTCCCAGCATTATTCGTTAAAGACATAGATCATTTTCTTTTCCTCCCCCCCACCCCCCATAGCCGACGCGTAAGTCCACTGGGCATTAGATGTTTTCTTGATTTGAACCCATTGCTATGTTGATAGTATTTGCATTAGAGTGTTCATTTAAAGTCTATACTCTGTCATGTCCCCTCAACCTCTGTATTCAGGCAGTTGCTTTTTCTCGGTGTTTCCACTCCCATAGTTTATCCTTTGCTTATGAATGGTGTTTTTTTTCTCCTGGATCCCTGAAAGTTGTTCAAGGACATTACACCGCCCCTAATGTAGAAGTCCATTACGTTCGATTATACCACAGTGTATTAGTCTCTGTGTACAATGTTCTCCTGGTTCTGCTCCTCTCGCTCTGCATCACTTCCTGGAGGTTGTTCCAGTCTCCATGGAACTTCTCCACTTTATTATTCCTTTGAGCACAATAGTATTCCATCACCAACATATACCACAGTTTGTTCAGCCATTCCCCAATTGATGGGCATCCCCTCGTTTTCCAGTTTTGGGCCACCACAAAGAGCGCAGCTATGAATATTTTTGTACAAGTCTTTGTGTCCATTATCTCTTTGGGGTACAGACCCAGCAGTGCTATGGCTGGGTCAAAGGGTAGATATTCTTTTGTCGCCCTTTGGGCATAGTTCCAAATTGCCCTCCAGAATGGTTGGATCAGTTCACAACTCCACCAGCAATGAATTAATGTCCCTACTTTGCCACATCCCCTCCAGCATTCATTACTTTCCTTTGCTGTTATGTTAGCCAATCTGCTAGGTGTGAGGTGATACCTCAGAGTTGTTTTGATTTGCATCTCTCTGATTATAAGAGATGTAGAACACTTCTTCATGTGCTTGTTAATAGTTTTGATTTCTTTATCTGAGAACTGCCTATCCATTTCCCTTGCCCATTTATCAATTGGAGAATGGCTTGATTTTTTGTACAATTGATTTAGCTCATTATAAATATGAGTAATTAAACCTTTGTCAGAGGTTTCTATGAAGATTTTTTCCCAATTTGTTGTTTCCCTTCTGATTTTAGTTATATTGGTTTTGTTTGTACAAAAGCTTTTTAGTTTGATGTAGTCAAAATTATTTATTTTACATTTTGTGATTCTTTCTATATCTTGCTTGGTTTTGAAGCCTTTCCCCTCCCAAAGGTCTGACATGTATACTATTCTGTGTTTACCCAATTTACTTATGGTTTCCTTCTTTATGTTTAAGTCACTCACCCATTTTGAATTTATCTTGGTGTAGGGTGTGAGGTGTTGATCTATTCCTAGTCTCTCCCACACTGTCTTCCAATTTTCCCAGCAGTTTTTATCGAATAGTGGATTTTTGTCCCAAAAGCTGGGATCTTTGGGTTTATTGTATACTGTCTTGCTGAGGTCGTTTTCCCCCAGTCTATTCCACTGATCTTCCTTTCTGTTTCTTAGCCAGTACCAAATTGTTTTGATGACTGCTGCTTTGTAATATAGTTTGAGGTCTGGGACTGCAAGGCCCCCATCATATGTGTTTTTTTTCATTATTTCCCTGGATATCCTTGATCTTTTGTTCTTCCAAATGAACTTTGTTATGGTTTTTTCTAAATCAGTGAAGAAGTATTTTGGTAGTTCAATGGGTATGGCACTAAATAGATAAATAAGTTTGGGTAGGATGGTCATTTTTATTATATTGGCTCGTCCTATCCATGAGCTATAGTGGTGATTTCTAACAAAAAGGTTTATTGAAGGAAATTAGATTCCAAAGATGCAGTGCTATCTTTGCCAAGAAAACCCTACTGATACTATTATTTTGAAGAAACGTCAGTATATGGTGGGGGACAGAAGGGCTGGGTGTCCTATGTTCTATGAAGTCACAAAGAGTCAGACATGACTGAATGACTAAAAAACAACTATTAGAAAACTTGCATGTTAACTTCTATTCAGCTTAAAAGTCCCTCTTTACATATTCCATCCACTTTTTCTAGTACTATCTTCTAGGACTAAGCAGAAAAGGTCTATTGGATTCTCCATATCTTAGTACTTCATATATTTAAAAATAGTAATCTGTCCCCCCCCAACATAATATTCTTTTTTAAAATCTAAATATCAGTTTTCTTTTAATGATTCTAATATAGCATTAACCTAAAGCTCTTCACCATTACAATTGCCACACCTTAAATGCAACACCACAAATCAAGCATCTTTCAGACAGAGAAGGGAGGGACCTTAAAGGTCATCATTCCATGCTTTATATATGATGAAACTAAGGGAGGTTAAAGAAAAGCAAAATATCAAAAATTGCACTAAGTAAATTATCAAAGACTGTCTCTTTAATCCCACTACTTCAAAAAAATCCCAGACACTATGCTTCACCTCATTCCCTACTCTTCAGCTACAGCCTCATCAATTACTTTGCCTCTGTGCACAAAATCTTCCTTCACAAATACCAGTTCTGGATCCATGACCCATGACTAATTCAAGTCTGCCTTTGTTTCTAGATAGTATGTATCATTCTACTCCATCTTGGCCTCATTCACCATCTTAATAAATTTCCAGACCAAAGTGCCCTTATCTGGCCACCATTCCCTTTTAACTACTGACTTCTCAATTCAAATATAAACTGTTTGAGAGCAAGGAGCTGTCTTTGCCCTATGTTTATATTCTCACTGCTTAGCATAGTACTTATCACATATTAGGTATTTAATGTTTTTTATTCATTTATATCCAATAATCAATATGATGCATATCAAAACAACTCTAAGAGTTTATGTGATGCCTATTTAATTGAAAAAATAATACAGATGACAAATTCAACACTGGTCCAACTAAGGTAAAAAGATGTAAGCATCTACACTGCCAGTTTTAATAATGAATTTCCAAACTTTGTTGAAAGAAATATGTAATCACACAATGAGTTAATAAAGATCCTTACTCTTTGATCTAGTGGTCTTACTTCTAGGACTATACTCTAAAAAGGTTACTAATAGGAAAAATATCCTAAAAGTACAAAAATATTGATAGCACAACTATTTGGAATAGTAAATAACTGAAAACAAGTTATGTGTCCAATAATTGGGAATTAACAGAACATGACATATAACAGACAACAGAATATTATTACACCATTAAAAGATTAATTTGAAGAATTTAAATATGGGAAGATTTATATGAAATGATATGATAAAAAAGATGGAACAAAAGAGTACTATACAGTAACCAAATCCATCCTGTTAAGGACATCAATAACAATAACAAATTCACAAATTTATTTTCATTAAGGAAATAATCAGGACCCAGGCCTAGATATGGAAAGTCTTAGGTTCGAATGTGACTTCAGATACTTCCTAGCTGTGTGACCCTGGTCAAATCCCTTAACCCCCATTGCCTAGCCCTTAGGTCTCTTCTGTCTTAGAACCAATATACAGTATTGCTTCTAAGAGGGAAGGTAAGGATTTTTTTAAAAAATGAAGTAATCAGGAAAATAAGGATGATATGGGCACTATGTAAAGTTTATCTATATAGTTTAAGTGGGACTAATGATTGATAAATATAATTTGACATATACATGTATAATCATTTCTAATTTATTAGCTTTTTTTCATCTTGCATGCTCACTCATTATTTTGTTATACCTTTATTTAATTAAACTTATTTTCTCAAATTATATAAATGAGGCACTTTGCAAACCTTAAAGTTCAGTATTACTGTAAGTTGTTATATCTACATTTGAAGTCTTTTACTGCTCAATAAAGTGATTTTTTTTTCAAGAGCTAGAACTATAGTAGTGGATGAAATAGCAAAGTTAGATGTAAAGAAAGAAAAGAAGTCAAGTAGAATGCTATTTACAACAATATCTATTTCAAATGTTTTAATGAGTTTGTTTTCACTGGAAAAGCAAATATTTTCACCTCTATTCCAAGTTTAGGAGGCACAAAAAATATAGTTTCTGCGGAGTTGACTAATCTATAAGGATTTCTTAATAATTTTGACAGTTGCTACTATGTGTGGAAAAAAGCAGATAGAAATTAAGCATTTAGCTTTCATAGCATATTCATCTATTGATCATTGCATCTGTTGTAACCAACAAGCATATATTAATTGCCGTCTAGGTACTCAATACTATGCTAAGAAGAGAATAAAACATAATAGGTAGTAATTTGGCATGTTTTCAGTTTTTTTGCCAATATTTTTATACTTGCATTTGTTTTACCAAGTTAAAAAAGATATGCAGGAACCAAAAACTTTTAAATATGGAATATTGTTTCATAAATTCAACTTATCTTGCTTAATTGAACATTTAAATCTGATCCCATTTTTAGTTTAGTTCAAATAGCATTAAATAGGACATATTTTACTTGCAACTTGCATATCAACATATGCCTTTTTAAAATGTTAATTAGATGGTTCTTTGTTGGTTTTGATAATGATTATCCCATTTTTCATACAATTATGGTTTGAAGATATCTCCTTATAAATTTCAACTGAATCAAACTTAAGATTTTGTAATATTTTAACTTAATTTTTGAGGACTAAATCCTCACCTAAAGTATATACTGATTTCCATGAAAATTGAAGAGTCTAAGTAGAATACTTATCTCTAACTGCTTATTTCTAGAAACAAAAGAATCTGAGTAAAATCGGGTATTAATGAGATTAAATTTATGACAATTTATTCATCTACTTCCTAGATTAGTCTTAGAGTTCATCCAGTGAAGCTATGATAAAGGTCTTATTATTCCATTAGCAATAAATTACTTCTGGGGATCAACATTTTTCCTTTTAAGAAACTATTGTATCTATACATTATCCATAAAAGTCTCATGTGTAAGATCAGACTCTGAGCTAAATGCTCATTTTTGACTGAGGGTAAAGAAGTATATCCCTTCGCTTCGTAGATGGTATAGATTTCATTCTAACTCAAGAAAGAAATGGGGAAAAAATAATCATTTTCTCAAGGGAACTTCTTGATGGGAGTTGTATAAGCAGATAGAAATGTGGGGAGGACAGCTTTGAAATCTCAATGTTAATATGCATCTATATGTTGAAGCAATTTACTGTTTTCAAGGTATTTTACTAAGTAAATAGTGTTACCAGATCTGATATAAGTAAAAGTTCTAAGATTTTATTTGAAAGACGTAAAAGATTTAATAAGGATGAGAATTACAGAGCTCAACTCAGTCAATAAATTTGGTTAAAAGAAAGAATTCCATGCCTCATTCAGGAATCTCAGCATCAAAAAAAATTTTTTTCAAGCCTAATTGTTAGTTTTCAGAGTCTTTGTTATAGTATGTAGATGGGGAATATTGCATATGAAAATAGAGCAGTATGTTAAACTCCAAGGGAAAATGTATAAAGACCTTCTTTTATCCAGAATCAGAATGATACAGATCCCCACCTCCCCTATCTGGCATTCACTTTTTTATAAGTTCTAGATTGCTCTAGGTCTTCTTGGATAGTTGCAAAGTACTACCCAAGGGAAGCTGAGTGACACAGTGGGTAGTGCTAGATTGGAATCATAAAGAACTGAAATCCAATCTTTACTCCAACATTTACTAGTTATATGACCCTAGGCAAAGTCTTTAGTCTCATTTTCCCCCTTTATAAAATGGGGATAATAACTGCCTCCCAAGGGCTGTAAGGATAAAATGATATAAAATATGTGAAATATTTTGCAAACTTAAAGCATATATGAGAAGTCTGGAATATTCTTTGATTTAATAAATCAAATGGTTACTATTATGATGCTGCTTGGGCTATTTTGATGTTAATTTTTTTTTGTTATTTGTACTACTTTGGCAAAGCTTTTAAAACTCACTTGCATTTGACAACATTTTAAAACTGATATCTTGAAGAACAGAAAAAAGAGGAATTTTCATGCTTATTTTCTGCATGGCTACATTTTAATGTGTAGCTTTTAAAAAGAACTTTGATTTAATTCCAAAGCCCAAAGCCCTGCCAGGATATAATCTTGGGAATAGTCCACATTCCATTAAGAATGTTTATCAATTAAACCATCTTATTTCAGAGTTAGTGACCTTCTGTGGAGTGAGGATATAGCATTTTCCCAAGATTATCTCACTTGAAGAGAAAACAAACACTGCAATAGAATTCTCTGAAAGAAATTGACTAATAAACAATATAATAAATTGAAATAATAGATTTTTAATGTAAGTTGTAGGTAACTCCTCAAATGCAACGGCTGTTCTTTTTTTGCTTTTTTTAAAAACAATTCATAGAATGTAGTATAGTGTTTTCATATAAAAGACTTTTAAATAAATAGCAACCTAATTGTAGTTATGTATACATAGATTTTTATTATTGCATCTTACTTGAGAAAAAGTTGATACCACTCACACTATGGATTGTGATTGCATTCATCTGTATTTTGGAGGAGGTTTGAAAACGATATATTCTTGCCCATCTTGTATGACTCATTTGTTCATTTCCAAGTTTTATTAGGTAATACTGTTCATAATCTTCCAGCATTTATTCTCCATAAGATTTTAACAAATAAGTGTATATGCCAGTGCCTTTGGCTTCCAGATATCTCTGCTTGATAATTTTTTTAAGGTTTGCTGACTAACATGCTTTTTATATCTCTATGCTATGGCAATTGACATATCAGTTACACTTTTGAATAAAATTATTTTAATTGATGACAAAATCCCTTTGAAATTCATATCTCATTTCTAATATTGATGACTTTATTAATAGAGTAGTCTTTTTAGAGTATTTCTAGAGTAGTCTTAATTGAGTATCATATACTATTCTCAATTTTATTCTTTATTCTATATTTGTATTGTGTTTTATTTTTGCCATAACAAGTCACTGTTCAAAATGAACATAGGAATGAATCTCAAATAAGTCCTGTTTTTTTTTCTGTTAAAGTGAAACAAAGTTCATTTTGTGATAAAATTCTGTACTTGTCCAATGCCCACAAATATTTTTCTAGGTGTTCATGAGATATAAGTATGAAGATTATGTGTAGTCTACATATTTTAAACATCTCTCATCCTGACCTTTATTTTTCAATCAATTTTTCATCATCTCCACTTATTACCACTTTGATATCACAGTTATTTTGTATCAAGCTAGGAAAGGTTTATGTTGATTTAATACAGAAAGTCTTTTTTAAAAATTATTTGTAAAATGTTTCTACCTCTTTATCTCCTACAATAGATGTTCACACCTAAGCTACAGATACTTTCATAATACTTGTCTGCATTTACTTTTTAATTTCTGTTTTCTATCTTCTGTTAATTTTTTAAAATACATTGACATTTTTCTTCCTTTTTGGTGCCACTAACATTATTCCCTCACTCCTCTCCCTAATTGTCTCTTCTAAAACTCTCTTTTGCTATGATAACTATAATCTCAGCAAAATGAATACACACATTTTCTGTACCTAAAATTATCTCATACTTTATCTCTAATCCATCACATCTATGAAAAGTGGTATTCTTTTGAAGTCATGATTCTTCATTGTACTTATCAGAGTTTTTGCATCTTTCATGGTTCATTTTCCTTCATGATGTGTACTAATTGTATACATTTTCCTCCTGCTTCTATGCCCTTCACTTTTCATAAGTTCATATAAATCATTCTTGGATTACTCTGAATTCATCCCTTTTGTCATTTCTTAGAGAAGTAATATTTCATTGCATACATATTTATTTGTAGAACTATTCCTCAAATGACTGTACACTTTGTTTCTGTACCTTTGCTGTGTCCAAAAAAAAATGTTGCTATAAATATGTACATATGAGGTTTATTCTATTTTCTCAAAAATCTTTCTTTGAATTCTTTGGCATTTAAGCCTGGTAATTATATCACTGACTCAAAGAGTATTTACATTTTTGTGACTTTCAAACAGTTCCAAATTGATTTTTAAAATTACTTGACTTCACAGCTCTACCAATAGTGCATTAGTGTACATCTTCCCATGGCCAGCCACTCCAGCAACTGTTATTTTTTTCACATCTACTAGTCTGATGTATATAAAATGAAGCTACAAGTTGTTTTAGTTTGCATTTCTCTTATTGTTAGTGATGTTGGGCATTTTTATATACTTCTTAATACCTTGACTTTTTTCTCTTGAAAAAAACATTTATTGTTGAATGGCTCCCCTTCTTACATATTTATCCTAATTTCTCTGTATCGTGGATACCAGAACTTTATCAGAGAAAGTAACCACAAAAATTTTTCCAGTTAAATATTTATTTTCTAACTACATTGATTTTCTTTGTGAAAGAGTTTTCAATTTCATATCATCAGAATTATGCATTTTTCCTCCTGTGATCTTCTGCTTCATATGTTTGGTTGAGAACTCTTCCCCCACACACACACATAGTTGTGAAAGAGACTTCATTATGAACTGTTATAAATTGTTTATAATATAGTTTCATATTAAGCCATGCATCCATTTAGAGATCATCCTCTTGGAGTATGCTTTCCCCAACTAACACTTCCAGTATCAAGTAGGGGACCTTAGAGAGCAGTTGCTACCTAAAGTTCTAGGGCTAATTCTATGGGTATGCACTCATAATATTACAGTTCTTTTTCCTCCCCAGTGATGTATTTTCTCTTAATCCCTTAAGGTTAAATGTAAAATAAGTAATATCTGTGCCAATAGAGGACCTGAGTTCTAGTTCTATTACATTTATTACCTCTCTTGTTTTGATTGTGCCATTTAACTACACTTGGTCTTAATTTCTTCATATGTAAAATCCCCCTTCCAGCTCTATATCTATGTTATTTGTTAAATTTAATTGTGGTTGGAGTGATAATATATTATTAATTAATGAGATGGTCACCAGGGATTTAAGTTCTAAATCCCAAAATAGATTATTAAAGTAAGTGGGATTTATGGTATTTTATTTATAATATTTACAATAGAAGGAAGATATTAAGGAATGAGAGAGAGAGAAAAAACTCTGGCTTCTTCTGATACCAGTTAGAATTTCCAAGCCCCAGTCAGGGGAGGAGAGTCTCAAGAAGTTGGGCCTTTCCTGGAAGCTTCACACCTCCAGAAAGGTGGGGTCACTGTCAGCTTTTCACTCACCAAGGGAGACAGCCTTAAAGAAGTCTGGGTGTCTGCCTTCTGGTTGCTCCTCCAAGTCAGTGCTGAATGTCTGTCTTCCCTTCAGCTCCAAGTGACTGATCCTTCACTCCAAGCCGGGGTGACTGATTGTCCTTTCTTCAGTCTTTGTTTCCTCTATTTAAAGACCTTTTTCTCTTGTGTCACCTCCCCTAAATTTTCTCATCTACCAATCAATCTCTAGGACTGCCCATTCTTTAGTTCTCACCTTGTTTGGTGAGATTTTCTACAGGATTATTCACTCTTTAGTTTTCACCTTCTCTGGTTAGATTATATCTTTTGGGGTTACTTAACACCTTTTGGTAAGTTCACCTTTTGTAGTTACTTAACACCTTTTTGTAGTTAAAATCAAAAAATATATTGTAGCTTACAATTCTAGCTTCACTATAAAGGAAGAGCTAAGTACCTTCATTGTTACAATCAGGAGAATACAATTTTATCTTCACAATAAAGAAAGAGCTAAGTATCTTCACTGTTACAATCAGGAAATAGCTAAATCCAATCTTCACATATTATAATCCTATAAACAATCAAACAATAGACTAATTATGTCTTAGCAAAGTCATTTATCCTTATAGCAATAGCTATACTTTTTAAAAATTCCTCCCTACTGCATAAACCTTGGGCATATTTTTCTGCAAATACACATGGTGTCTATTAAAAAAATGGGCTTAAGTTAGAGTATAATATTGACAAAACACACATCTAGGCTACATATATGCCAAAGACAATTTATGCTTTTGGAAATAAAGGGATTGGAAGGGTTTTTTTAAAATATTCATAGTAATACACAGTAATGTAAATTCAGACTTTTTTCTTTGAGGGTAGCTCAGATAGGTCCCCAGGATTTGCTCTTCTTCATAGCTTGGCTTTCTTTTCACCTATCAGGGGCCATGTTCCTCAATGCTGTTTATTCTCTTAAGCAATTACCTATGTCTATTGAGTGTATATCTCTTTCTTGCTAGATGCAATCTACTAGACTAGCAACTCCCTTTCAAATTTCTATCCATACTCAAGGAAGTGGGAGGAAAACAGAATTTTTTTCTTCCACAACTGCATATCTTCTCCGTCTGTAGGTATTGATTCAAAATCTATACTCAAGGACTGCTGAAATTCTTCCAGGGCTTAACTATAGTATGACTAATTTGTTTGTTCAATCAATTCAATTGTTTCCTCCAGTCAAAGAAGTGTTCCCACCTCATAAATGGATCCATAATCATGTTTTATAATTAATTTAACACCTTATAACACAATCATAATTATATTCTTGACCTTCTATGGCTAAATTATTTCAATGAAGGGAATGTAGGTGTTTTTGTTGAATAGTAAGCCCTTACATAAGAGGTTTAGTGTTTTTCAGTGTTGGATTTTGAATTAGGATGACCTGAATTTGAATACTAATTCTAAGTAAATCACTTAACCTCAATCAGCTTCAGTTTCCTCATCTGTTAAATAGAAGTGATAAATAACACATGCCTAACAGGGTCATTATTGTAAATGAAATAAAATGTAAAGCATGTTCAAAACCATAAAGCATTGTATGAATTTTAGCTACTACTATTATTAACACAATATTATTATATTGATTGATGCCCTAATGTTTATTGAAGATTATATTATTATTTTTATATATTTCTGTATTTTGTGTGCCTAATTGATTTACTGATCATTTTTTCTACTTTTTTAAAGCTGTTGACAAATAATTTTGAAACTAATGCTTTTTATTATAGTTTGGCTGTGTGGGTTTTGTTTTTGTAAGACTTTTTAAAGTCATTATAATTAGAATTGTCTAATTTACCTCTCTTGATCCTCTCTGTTATTATTTTGGTCATCAACTGTATCCATAGATGTGAGAGGTGATTTCCTCCCCTAATTTACTTTTACATCACCAATTATGTTTAAATCATGTAAATATTTTGAATTTATATTGATATATAATATAAGGTATTGGTTTATGCCTAGTTTCTGCCAATCTATTCTCCAGTTTTTTTTAATCAAATAGTGCATTCATTTATGAATAATTTTTATTTTATAAGGAATTATAAGATACTACATTACTGTGATCCATTATTTCTCTTTGTTATTCCATTCCATTCCATTGATCAACTACTCTATTTCTTATCCAATACCAGATTGTTTTGATGATTACTATTTCATAGTATAGTTTGAGATCTGATACTTTATCAGTCACTCTGTGTAGTCCTAGACTGGATAAGTGAATTTATAAGTGATTATCTTCTTTGGTTTTCTCAATCACTATTCCTTCTGATGCATTTTTAAGGCTTTATTAGAGTATGCATGGGGAATCTGGTATCCTTTAGGTCCTAACATATCATTTTTCCATAGTCGCCATTTATTTGAAATTGTAAATTTCTCTATATTTTCCCTCATTTCTTCCCAAGTGTATTTCTTTTTCCAACTTTTTTCTCTCCTCTCTTAAAAACCAACAAAATAGAATAAAACCACCCTAAGCCTTACTTAATTATTTTTATGGTCTTTTAAAATAAGGAAATTGTGAAGGCTCACATTTTCATCTTCCCCTGTTAGAATCTAAGTATTTTATAAGAATTTAGCACTTTCTAGTTGTTGAACCATTCTAGGTTTCTCTTAACTCCTGTGTTTGTATTTCAGTCTCTATGTAGCTTTCACCTTTTTATCTGTAATGCTTTAAAGTTCTCTATTCTATTAAAAATCCATTTTATCCCCTCCAATATTATACTTAGCTTTTCAGGGTAAGTTATTTTTAGTTGTAAGTATTTATCTTTTGCCTTAGGGATATCATATTCCAAGATTCCTTCCCCTGCCCCCATTATAATGTTGCTGCTGATCATTGTGTATGTTGTGGTTCCTTGGTACTTAAAGTCCTTATTTCTTGCTGCTTATAGCAATTTTCCCCTTTTGACTTGGAAGCTTTGCATTTTGGTTATAACATTACTGAATGTTTTCAGTTTGAAATTTCATTCAGGGGTGATAAATGAATTATTTGTATTTTCCCTTTGCCCTTGGTAAATCAATAAATAGATATGGGAAGTTTTGGGGTTTTTTCCTTGAAAAATAGTGTGCCCATCTTTTTGTTTGGTCACAATTTTCAGAGAGCCAAATTATTCTCAATTTCTCTCTCCTCAATCTATTATCTATTTTTTAAAAATAATTTATATCTTAAAATATTTCTTCAATTTTTTTTCAGTCTTTTGACTGTTCTAATACTTTTTGTTGTCTCATAGAAACAGAGCATTATTTGCTCCATTCTATTTTTCAAGATGCACACTCACTGGGAAAGGTTTCCTGCTATCTATACCGAATTATTTATTCTCCTTTCATTTTTTTTCTCCAAAACGCTATTTTCATTAATAATTTTAGTTTTTACCTCTTTTTTATTTTCTCCAAGCTACTCTTGTCATTCTTATACCCAAACTATTTTTTGCTCCAAAACCTTGTCTATAGTTGTATTTCTCTTCTGGGCTTTACATATCTTTAGATTCTTTAAATCTACACTATCCATTAATTTTGTTCATGGCTTTCTTCTATTTATTAATATTTTCATCTTTGGGTTTTTAATTATGGAATTTTGTGTTACGGGATTTTGTGTTCCATCAAGTCTTCAGCAGTCTTGGACAGATTGATGGGGCCTTGCTTTTGGTCCTGTTCCCTCTGTGTCTAATAACTGGGTGGCATTAGGCTGCACCCTCTGCCTCATTCTTTCACTTCTGTCTCAGTCTCCTAGTGGTTCACTGTGGGACCTGGCTTCAACAAGTCTTTCTTTTTCCCCTTGTATCATCAATAATCAGGAGTTAGTTTTTTCTTTTATTATATTCCTGATAGGTCCCAATAGGATTTTGACTATCATCACACTGATCTCAGATTTCTCTATAGCTTCCCTAGTTCTGAATCTCAGGTACTAATTTGAACCTTCTTCTGCTTGACAATTAATGTTACAAGTATATTTCCACATCCCAAGAACAGTGCTCCATTTTCTATTTCCATGTTGCATACAGTTACCTTTGAGTGATAGATCTAGTTTCAAGTTCCCAATTACTAGAGTTTTACCCTGCCTTATGAATCCTACTCCACCATTCATAGGGTCAAGTGGCTGTAGGTCTATTTGTAGGAGCTGTTGATGGATTTCCTGGTATAACTTCTTTCCTTACCTTCCTATCTTTACCAGAGTTTATGTAGAATTCCCTAGTGGCTACCTTTTAACAGAACTTAATTATGTTTCCTGTCAGATTTATTACTATAGTCTTTCCAGCTGTCTTTTAACTTAATGGAGTTTTATTTGGAGGAGGCATACTTCTCTAAGACCTTTTTATATCATTATCTTAATCAGAAAAAGCATGATAGTACTGCAATATGAAATGACCAAATGTCCATGCAATTGTGTTTCTTGTTGCCTATGGGTACATCATAAAGACAATTTGGCAAACTCCTTTATTTACCTCTCCAATGAAAATCTTTAAGTTGCACCTTCCTTCTGACTTTTCATTTCACTTATGTTAAGAATATCAAGATTGCTTTGATTCCATTTTTCCATTATTATGCCTAATCAGGTTCGTGGATCTCACTTTAAGATTATCAATAGCTAAATTAATGTTTACAGATTATCTTAAAACAGTGAATATTGACAACTTCTGCCTTCTTTTCCACTATTCTGTCACTGTCATTGTGGAATCACAAGCGATCTAAGGCCTAATAAGAATGAGAGCTTTTTTATATTTCTTTATTCCATAGGCTATTATAGCCAAAGCAAAACCATCAATATCAAATCAAGCCCTTTCCATTCTTAGCTTCATTGGTCCTCATAAAGCACAAAAAGTCAAAATATTCTTGGAGCCTTTCTGTATACATAAAAAGTTAAATAACAATATAAGATATTATATGCCCAATAAGCTTTATTGACAATGTTACAAGGGAATCACTTTAAAAGACTGATATATATTAATTTAAGGTCGCCAAGGAATCAGCTATGTAATTCCTAAATGAAAAACTCAAGTCAGCCGTCAGCCTTTTTTGGAGTTTAATTACAATAGGAGCAAGAAAGGAATTAGAGATATATATAGAGAGAGAAAGGGGAGAGAAGGGAATAGGGCTTAAATACCCCTTCTGTTTAGGCTGGGCCAAAAGGCCCAAGCCCTTAGATAGCTGGGGCAAAGAAAAGAGATCAGTCCCTATTACTCACGTGTCCAAAATGGAGAAACAGTCTCAGAGGCCCCCACCTTCAGCTTCCTTCAGAGCAAGCTTCCTCAGAGCCCAGGAACCACACCGACCAAAAACTCAACCACCTCCAGTCTCCAGACCCTCCTATCTTTAAGGACACCATCCAAGTTGCCTCCCCTCAGTCCTCACATCTACCAATCACTCTTCATCAATTTCCCTGTCAATGGAGGCTCTCGCTTAACCCAGGACCGCCCAGAGGTTTCTGGCTTTTGCACATGTCTGTTGAAGGTCATATTTTTCAAATGATTAAATCTTTACTCCTTTGTTACAGCCCTTTCTAAATCCTGTTAACTTGAGTATGGTAGAGATTGGAATAATTAAATTTTGATCTAGGCTGCAGCCCTTACTCAATCCTATTAGGACTGAATAGGGTGGAGTATCTCCATTGTATCAATTCTAAAATCAATCAAGACTCAAAGAAATTCCTGTTCTATGCTTAAGCATAGGTCAAAGTCCTTTCCATTGTTCAGCAAAGGGTTTCTGTCCTAAAATAATCTTAAGAAGGGAAGAGAAGGAACCTCCCATGCCAATGGAGTTCCCATTCCAATAGACTATCAGTAAGAAATTTTCCAAGTATGAAATATCTCAATGGTGAAATTTTCAACAATTATAAGTCTAAGGAAATTTGAGGTTTACAATCCCCCCTGATGATCATTGGGAGACTAGTCTCCCCATTGATCATTTAACATAATCATTTTGTAGTTCTAAATTCACTTCTAACTAAAGATATACACAATATTCAATTTTCTAAGAGAAATTAGAATAGTGAGAGAGGAAATAGAAAAGAAAAGAAAGCAAAACCAATGTTTGCTAGGCGCATTGACAGAAAGCCAAATTAGGGGCAGTCCCTTTTGGCATAAATGTTACAATAAATGTTCAATCAAAAGTTCAGTCCAATCAATCACATCCAAAGTTCATTCTTGATCTTCTTGATGAAGTGTAGGTTTTCAACAATAAGGCCTCCAGGAATTTGGAGAAATAATATGCCACCAAATGTTAGAGCACACGGAAGTATTTATGAAGGGAATGCTTAGGACTTTGCAATCCTCAGCAATGTTTTTCTCATTTCCACATTGTACTGGCTGAATCCACATCTAGAAAACAGTCCCTCCTCTTGTCTGATTCTTGGTAACTAAGATTTTCTTCATGACCCAGTTTAAGCATCACTTTCTGCATGAATATTTTATTGCCCCACAAATTGCTAGTACCCTCCCCACTGAAGATACTTTGTATTTGCTCTATTCATGTTTTGTACATACCTCTATATAAGCATGTTGTCTACTAGAATGCAAACATCTTGTGGAGTCAAGATGGCGGCGCAGAGGCAGCAAAAGTTCAGACCTCTGAAAAACCTTCCTTACCAATTACAACTAAATGCTCCTAGGGGACTGAAAATCAAACCTAACAACAAGACAGGGCCAAGGAATACTCCTGCTGGACTCAATTCAAAAGGTACACCCCCCCAAAAGCCAGAATTCAAGAACACTTGGGTTTAAGGGGAAGGAAGAAGGAAGGTCCCAGGACACTTCTCCCATCTAGAGCACTAAGCCTCTAGCAGCAGCAGAAACTTCAGGGTGGGCAAAGGTGCTAGCCTGGAGGGAGTACCTTGTGGGCAAGGCTGTGCCAGTCTCAGAGCATCAAACACAGGCGGTAGGGAAGGACCTGGAGAGGGAGCACAGAACAGGCAGCCTGGTCACAGAGATGGAGACCTTCCATATTTTTCCAGCTTTTGAAGAGGTTTTAGCCTCAGGGCACATCCAGCCCAACCCAGCTGAACTTAATCCCATCAAAAGTCTTCAGAGGTCAGGGAAGCTCAAGCTCCAACACCCCTCCCTCACAGACTTCTGGACTTTAATCCAATAAAAGTCTTCAGAGAACAGGGAAGCTCAACTTCCAACACTCCTCAACCCCACAGACTGCACTAAGAGATCTCTTGACAAGGCTCCAAGAGGGGAGACTGGCAGGAAACCCCCAAAACAAAAAAATTAGAGGAGCAAGAGCACAGACAACTACACAGAGCAAAGAAAGGGTAAATATAAGCAAACAACAGAAAAAGAAAAAAGAAATTACAAGCTTCTATACAGGCAATGAACAAAAAGCAAATATAATAGAGGAGGATCAAGGAACATCAAGCAATAAAACAGGAATCCCAGAGACTTGGATACAAGCTTTGGAATAACTCAAAATGCAATTCAAAACACAATTAAGATAGACTGAAGATAATTGGGAAAAGAACTTAAAAACTAAGATAAGTCATCTGGAAACAGAAAATAGTGTCTTGAAAACCAAAATCAACCAGGCAATGAGACAAAGAAGATGAAAGATGAGGCAAAGGAAATGAAATATGAGGTAAAGAGGATGAAAGATGAGGTGAAGGTGATGAGAGATGAGGTAAAGAAAATAAAAGATGACCTCCAAAGAAAATCAGACCAGAAGGAGAAGGATGACCAAAAAACCAGGGATGAAATCCAGTCTTTAAGAACCAGAACACAACAACTAGAATTAAGTGACCTCAAAAGGCAGCAGGACACTATAAAACAAAATGAAAAGAATGAAAAAATTGAGGAAAACATGAAGCATCTCATTCACAAAACAGAAGATTTAGAAAATCATTCCAGGAGAGACAACTTAAGAATCATTGGTCTACCCGAAGACCATGACAAAAGGAAAAGCCTGGGCATTATCCAAGAAAACTGCCCTGATATTCTAAAACAAGAGAGAAAAGTGGAGATTGAAAGAATCCACAGATCACCTCCTGTACTTAATCTCCAACTGACAATACTCAGGAATGTTATAGCCAAATTCAAGAACTATCAGATCAAAGAAAAAATATTACAAGCTGCTAAGAAGAAGTCATTCAGATACCATGGAACCACAGTGAAGATAACACAGCATCTGGCTGCATCTACACTGAAGGACTGAAAGGCATGAAATATGATATTCTGGAAAGCAAGAGAACTAGGTCTACAAAAATCAACTACCTAGAAAAACTGACTATATTCTTACAGGGGAAAGTATAGTCATTCAACACAATAGAAGAATTCTGAGCATTTGTAAAGAAAAAACCAGACCTGAATAGAATGAAAACTTCTTGAGGGTAGGGATTCTTTCATTTCTTTGTTTCTCCAGTGATTGCCCCACTGCCTGCCCCACTGCCTAGCACATAGAAAATATTTAATGAATATTTGCTAATTGATTGTTAAAGTCTTAGAATTAAAAAGAACCATACCATCCAACAAAGGGAAGACTTTATTCTAGAGTATCCTCGACCAATTATCATCTAGTCTCTTCTTTAATACCTCTAAGGATTATTAACTGTTTGGCAACCTTTTTTCATGTAAATTACTGCCAACTATGAACTTAGGTGATTGATTTCTTTAAAAGAAGCCTATTTAACTGTGTTAATTTTTTTAAGGTACATGAATCTATCTTGATTTTTTTCTAGAGTCTGTCATCCACCATATTGTTTATTTCCCTCTTACTTTGGTATAATTCATTTAATGTGTGTGACTTTGGTGTTTTAATGTAAGTTATTGAAAAAATGAATAAAATAATCCTGTATCATATCAAGAAAAGCATTTTTACAAATCAAAATAAATAAATTAACCTAAATTCTTTGGATATGATTGTTGAACTAGCTTTAAATCTCCATTGAAATAACATCTAGTATATTTTAAAATAAAATAACAAATAAAAATATTTATTTAACATTTATAATATGTGCCTTCCCTTCTCATTTCTCCCTCTTGGGAGAAATGTGCTTCAAGTCAAAGTCCCACTTTCTGCAAGAGCCCTCTCTCAGATCTCTTTTATCTTAGTGTCTTACCTCTGAGATTATTTCTATTTTATCCTTTATATATATTTTTTTCTCATAATTGTTTGAATGTTGTCTTCACCATCAGGCTATGAGATCCATGAGAGGAGGGACTGCTTTTTGCCTGTTTTTTGCTAGGTGTCATAGTTCCTGGCATATATCATAAGAGCATTTTGCTAGGGTTTATGGATGCAAATAGAAAAGTGAAGCAATCCATCCCCTCAAAGAGTTCACATGTAGATAATGAACCAAGAAAAATGGAACTCCTTAGTGTCTAGGACTTCATAGGCAGGGGTTCATTGGGCTGTGTTTGTCCTTATTGCCACTTTCTCATATTTCACCAGCTGATCTGTCCATACCTCTCTCCTCCTTGATGCTCTCTTTTCCCTAACATTTCAGGACATTACATTCTCCTGGTTCTCTTCTTACTCATCAGACTACTTCTTTTCAGTCTCTTTTGCTGGATACTCATCCAGATCCTATATTGATGATAGGCTTCCCTCAAGGAAGGACCTAAGTCCTCTTCTCTTCTCTCTCTGTACTACTTGGTTATCTTATTAATTCCTATGCATTTAGTTATCATCTCTTATCATCTCTATGCTGATGATTCACAAATATATCTGTCCTCTCTATCAACCTCCAATCTTGCATCTTCAGCTGTCTTTCAACCATCTATAACTGTATGTCCAGTAGACATCTTAAACTTCATATACCCAAATCAAAAGTCATCTTTTCCCCTGAACTTTCTGCCCTTCTTACCTTTCCTATTACTATAGAGGGCAACATTATCCTCCCAATCCCTCAGACATGCACTCTAGAAGTCATTCTTTACTTCTTAATATCTCTTGCCCTATCCCTTTCTCTCCTCCAACACTGCCACCCACCTAGTGCAGGCCCTCTTTACTTCATGCCTATATTATTACAATAGCCTGATATTGGGTCTGCTAGTCTCAAGTCTCTCACCATTCCAAGCTATGCTCCATTCAGCCACCAAAGTGACTTTCCTAAAGTATAATTCTGATGCCCCATTCAAAAAAAAACTCCAGTGCTTCCCTATAACTTCTAGGACCAAATATAAAATGCTTTGTTTGGTATGTAAAGTCTTTCATAACCTAGTACCCTTCTACTTTTCTAGTCTTCTTATGACATTCCCTATCATATATTCTTCTAGGGGCCTCCTAGATTTTACATGAATATGACACTGTATCTCTTAGCTCTGAGCATTTTCTCTAGCTATCCCCCATGCCTGGAATACTTTCCCTTCTCTGCTCTGCCTACTGACCTCCCTGGACTCTTTTAAGTCCCAACTAAAATCACGTAGAAAATTTGTCCAAGTCCCTTAATTCTAGTCCCATCCCTCTGCTAATTATTTCTTCTTTATCCTGCATATAGCTTACTTTGCCATTTTTTTTTGCATGTTGTCTCCTCATGAGATTATAAAATCCTTGAGGTTAGAGAAGATCTTTTGCCCATTTTATGCCCCCAGCACTTAGCAAAGTACCTGGTATATAACAGGCACTTAATACATGTTTATGAAGATGAGGAGGATTGTCATACCCATACTATTAAGTAGTTCAGATGTAGGGGTGGATAGGTCAGAAAAGATCTAGGTCTATTTTAACTGTGACCATTCTAACCTAGAATTGTAAAAGGGAAACTATAGAAATGGTTACACAGAACCCAGTGGAATTGCTTGTTGGCTCTGGAAGTGGGGAGGGAAAAGGGGAGGGAAAGATTCATGTAATCATAGAAAAATATTATAAATTAATTAAAGAAAAAAAAAAGAAATGGATTTCACAGGTAGCCAGATGATAAGACTACTGTTTTTCCTATATCAATTCCTCAACGAATAGACATTTATTAAGGGTTGGCAGACCTGTGCTAAACATTGGGGGATTCAATGAACTGCAAAATGAGACCTTGCCCTCAGAGGGTTAAATTTTAATAAGGTGGGGAGGACAAGAAGTAAGTCCTTAGATACATATAAAATAAATACAGATTATGTGGAAGGTAATGTAAGAGGAGGAGACACTAGCAGTTAGAGTTGACCAAGAAAGGCTTCCTGCAAAAGGTCAGATTTGAATTGAGTCTTTAAGGAAGCCAGCAAAACTGAGAAGTAGAGATGAGAAAAGAGGGAATTTCAGGCAAGGGGTCAATCAGGGCAGAAGGACAGAGATGGAGTATAAAATGTACCTAATATGTAGTTGCATCTGTCCTTTGATAATTGTGGTAATTGTTGAAAATTATGTCACATATCATAGATAAGTTACATGTCATAGCTTTGCCTAATAATGGTTTTAAAAAGTTTTTAAAGTTTTTTTTTAAAGTTATGTTAATTTTTTCTATCTGTACATATTCGACTCTTTATGTATGTCCTGTTATTAAGTAGACCCTCTTGTATTATTGCACTGCTTTTTTGTGTATGTATACTCCTATACTATTGAAACATGTATTTATAACATGTCCTTCATGCTGGACAAGTAGTCGCTAGAGAGCTACCCAGAATTTGGGATTATTGACAAATATGCTAAGTCACACTCCAGTTGACTATATGACTACTTGATTTGATGGATATCAAGTTATATATACAGACAACATATACATATGTACATATATGCACACACACATACACACATATAATTTTCTTAAAGGTTTGCAAAAACTTTTTCAAATTATTTTTCTTAGTCATAAGGACCAAAATGCAGAAAGGAAAAACAAGAAAGGGGATTATTTAAGGATATGACTTTGGTTTATGAGTTTTCTTGAAACAAAATTCCTATGGTATTCTGTGATAGTAGTTCAAAGCTAAAATCAAAGTTTGTATTTTGGGGAGAGAGTAGAGATAGGAATTAGGGATAAAAAAGGACCAAGAAATTTTATTTGCCTGTTAGATTGGAAGAAAAAGACACTAGATTTTTGCATAAATATCTTAGTACTGCTTTTGCTTCCAAAAAAGATCCATTTTTTAATCAATGCACTGCAAAGAAGAGATCCCCAAATGTCTATTCATTTTTCATTTGCCTGCCAAGAGATCTTTCTTTATATCTGCATGGATTTTTCTCTTCTGGCATGCCTTTGTGAAGAATAACTTTCTGCAAATAATAAGTCCTGAAATGAGACAAGGTTTAAAGCAAAAGCTCATACTTTCAGCCAGCTGGCGGGTAATTGAACAGCACTTTCGGATGCCATTCAAAGGAATGGAGAAAGAAGTAATATGTTACTTTGCTGAAGAGATTTTTGTCTCTTTGGATGTTAACCACTGTAGACTTGCATTAAATTATGGATCCTGTTGTTAGCTTCTGGCTATATACTTTGGATACCATGGTCCAGTCGGTTGGGATTTTGAGGTCAAATAATTTGCCTTGTGCTGATAACTCTTCTGAGGCCTGTGATCCCATTTCTCATGTCTTGGTTAAACTCTCAGATTTTTTTTGGAATATCACAGGGTCCACAATCCTTTTTGAATCCTTTTCTTTTTAGAGCACTTATTATTTACTGTTGGAAAAATTTATGGTACTCTCTAATAAAGAAATGACAGGAATTTCCACTCAACTTTGCATTCTCCCCAAATAGCATGTTTTATAGTAAGAAGCCAATATGCATAATAGCCATTCAAATTTAGTTATATTCATAATATAATACCAGCATGGCCCATATGAGACCTGCACATTTGATGGGTATGTGCCCATCTGAGATCTTTTCATTTCATAATGGAAATGGAAAGGATTTTACTTTATTTTTACTTTTAATCTTTTATATTTTTCCTCAATTACATGAAAAAACTTTACTGCATTGTTTTTAAAAAGTGAACCAAATTCTTCCTCTCTCTCTCTCTCTCCCCCCTACCAAATGATAGCAAGCAATTTGATATAGATTTTACAAGTAAAATAATGTAAAATCTTTTCTCATATTAGTCATTTTGTGGAAGAGAACTTGAACAAACAAAAAATGAAGAAAGTGAAATACAGTATATCCCAGTCTGCATTCAGACTCTGGGTAAATTTGTAGAAGAGTATGCTACAACTTTGGGGGTGGGAGATACTTTGTAAGGACTATTCTTACTATATAATTTGAACAAATGCCTTTGCAAAGGACTAACTGTTAATGTGTTAATATCACCAATAGTGGCTCATCAGCTACAATTTTATATGGTTTATCCCTAGACCCTCAAAAGTAGTAACAGTTGCCTCTCTGGGGTACCCAGTCTGTCAGTTCCAGTGTATGTTGGACAAGTAAGCACAGAAAAGATATTACAGATGATCTTATCTGTTATTTGCAACAACTTTGAGAAAAGTGAGATTGTCCATAATCAGAAACCTAATCAGAAACCAGAGAATGTATGAGAAGCAGAATTTGGACACATATTCTTTTTATCCCTTGGGTCATCATTCTTTATCCCAAACCATATGCTTTCTGTGTTCAACATATTTTCACATTTAAGACTTGTACAAGAATGTTCATAGCTACGCTCTTTGTGGTGGCCAAAAATTGGAAAATGAGGGGATGCCCATCAATTGGGGAATGGCTGAACAAATTGTGGTATATGTTGGTGATGGAATATTATTGTGCAAAAAGGAATAATAAAGTGGAGGAATTCCATGGAGACTAGAACGACCTCCAGGAAGTGATGCAGAGCGAGAGGAGCAGAACCAGGAGAACATTGTACACAGAAACTAATACACTGTGGTATAATCGAACGTAATGGACTTCTCCATTAGTGGCAGTGTAATGTCCCTGAACAACCTGCAGGGATCTAGGAGAAAAAACACTATTCATAAGCAGAGGACAAACTGAGGGAGTAGAAACACCGAGGAAAAGCAACTGCCTGACTACAATGGCTGAGGGGACATGACAGAGGAGAGACTCTAAACGAACACTCTAATGCAAATACTAACAACATGGCAATGGGTTCGAATCAAGAACACATGTGATACCCAGTGGAATCACGCGTCGGCTACGGGGGGGTGGGAGGGAGGAAAAGAAAATGATCTTTGTTTTAATGAATAATGCATGGAAATGATCAAATAAAATACTATTTAAAAAAAAAGACCATAAATTGCAGGGCAAGTGTCAATCTATATTGATAGAAGAAATTTCCTCTTCTGGGATTGCCTAATATGAATGCCTAATATGAAAGCCTAAATCAGAGGTCTTATCCCAATAAAAGTACAAGGATTACTAGTGAGCATACCCTTTTCCCAGTAGAAGATTCTATTTAGAAAACCAGTTAAACTGGAAAACGAGGGGATGCCCATCAATTGGGGAATGGCTGAGCAAATTGTGGTATATGTTGGTGATGGAATACTATTGTGCTAAAAGGAATAATAAAGTGGAGGAGTTCCATGGAGACTGGAACAGCCTCAAGGAAGTGATGCAGAGCAAGAGGAGCAGAACCAGGAGAACATTGTACACAGAGACTAATACACTGTGGTATAATCGAACATAATGGACTTCTCCATTAGTAGTGGTGTAATATCCCTGAACAATCTGCAGGGATCTAGGAGAAAAAACACTATGCATAAGCAAAGGATAAACTATGGGAATAGAAACACTGAGGAAAAGCAACTGCCTGACTACAGTGGTTGAGGGGACATGACAGAGGAGAGACTAAACGAAACTCTAATGCAAATATTAACAACATGGAAATGGGTTCGAATCAAGAACACATGTGACACCCAGTGGAATCACGCATCGGCTATGGGGGGGTGGGGGAGAGGAAAAGAGAATGAACTTTGTCTTTAATGAATAATGCTTGGAAATGATCAAATAAAATATTATTAAAAAAAAGAAAGGACAAAATATAATTGTCACCATTATAGGTGATAAATCAGTGGCAAAGGTTTGGTGATGTCTTCTCCAATGCAAGTTGGAATATTTTTTTTCTTCACATGGTATTTAAACCATCTTTAAGACTTGATTTAATAGAGGACTTAAAGTTCAGGCTGTTGACATCACCTCCTGTTCACCTGAGTACAAAAACATGACAGGGAGTTACAGGTTCTAACTGATGCATAGCTATTAGACCACAACAGGGAACCCAGGAAATGAGGTAGCTTCAACTAGTTGATACCTAATATCCTTGGTGGCTGCCCTTCTTGAATATCCTTCTGTTCTGTCCAAATAAATATCCTTTTATTAAATGAATATAAACTACTAGGGAACTGGGCTGAGTTACACCTAGCCCAGAAAAATTTGTGTGGACTTTCAGTATTAGAATTAGATGATCCTGTTGAAATGGGAAGACAGTACAGAGGAAGATAAAACTAGGTTGGCCTTCATGCTTCTTATAGTGCTTTTTGTAATACCTATAGAGATGGTGATTGCTTTCTGGGAGATGATCCTACCCCACTCCATCCCAGGAAAGTAGAAAATAAATTGCTTGTGGCCATTCAAAAAGGAAACACTGGTGTAAATATACTCTTTGTCCTTCAGAACTTTGAAGATATGATAACACTTTGTTTTACACAAACTCAACACATATGAATTCTCAGGTATAGGTAGGTAACTGGCAATCAAAAAAATAAAGGCAAAAAATGTGTAAAATAAAAAATGTAATTATGGGCTGAATTCACACCATTTTTCCAACCAGCATAAAGTTTTGCAGCAGCTCACACAATCACACACATTCTCATTCTAAAAAAGCATTAGTATGGGTCATTATATTGTTTTGTGCCAAACATTAGCTCCCACATCAGTCTTTATCCAAAGTTCTTGCTTATAACAAGTCCTATACCTGTCAGAGAAGTTGCTTTTTTGTTTCATTAATACTACTTAGTTATTAAAAATAGCCTCAAAGTACAAGAGTAGTGCTATTGGTAGCTCTAATAAGCCTAAGAAAAATCATCAAGCCAAGGTGGGTTCATTTGATAAATACTTATTAAGTGATGAGGTTTACTTTTCTGTGTGATTTACAACCCATGTGAAGGGTCTTGGAAAATATTGGTCACATAAAACAAGGTCCCACTGTAATTATGATAAAATGTCTTTTAACACAGGATCACCATCTAAGCTGTCCCTAATCCTTCGAGTCTGGTAATTTAATCAATCAATCAACATACATGTACTAATCATCTTCTATGTGCCAAGCACTGTTAAGTACTACCAAAAAAAAAAAACAACCTCTGCCTTCAAGGAATTTACAATTTAATGCCCTCCTGCAAATTCTACTATTTTAGTGGAGGATTTCCTCAGAACTCAAGTTTACTTTCAAAGCAATGAGGAGGAATTGAATTTGAGGGAACTAAAAGTTAACTATCGCTAGATTAGGACAAATACAGAAGAATGTCCTTTTTGAGTCTAATTTGTATTATTAAGATAATTTGTATTACTAAGAATCATCATTACCTAATTGCTTCAGGAGAGGCCTGTAAGCTTAATAAGAGTCACATTTGTGTGTGAATGGGGATATAACTTTTTGGTTTTGACTGGCTTTTTAGAAATGGCAATGCAATTAAATAAGCAGTCCTCATTTCCATAGCTAGATATGGACTTACCTAGGCAGTTGAGGGGTAGCATGAGGAACCCCAGAAGGAAAAGAATATGAACCAAGGCAAGTCACTGGAATTTAAGATTATTTATCAATTGTGCTGAAGAAATTGTTCAATGTGTAAAGATGTATGTATATGTATATGCACATTTGTGCATTTATGTGTTGTGCATGTGTGTGTGCATGTGCGTGTGCGTGTGTGTGTGTGTGTGTGTGTGTGTGTGTGTGTAACAGGGGATGGTGGCTTGCAGGGAATACGGAATTGATATCTGCAGTGTTTGCACCTCTATCCTTTTTCAAGAGGGACTTTTATTCCTACCAGGAGAAACAGGTAGTTGGAGCCAGAAGCTAGCACTCAGTTCTCCTCAGGGAAAGAGAATACCAAGCTAGAATTATATTTATCCATTTCCTTAAATATTATTCATCTGAGGGATTTAAGTTTTAGGTCTAAGTTAAACTTATGTCTTAAGGGAGAAAAGGGAGCCCCAAGCTTTAAAGTCTAAGCTTGATTCCTTTCCCACCAAAAACCAGTTCCTCAATAAACACACATAGCAAATAGAAAAGATAAATCAAAACAGAAATCAGAGAAAGTATACATATAAGAATATATAGCAGACGATACAGATGGAAGGAGCTCTTCTGCCAAGAGTGAGGCAACTCTGAACAATCAAGAGAGAGTCCCAGGTCTTCCTCAAGGGGAAGTGTCCCAAAATCTCTAATAGAGCAAACAGTGGATAGGAACATGGACACTGTCAGCTCCTCTCATGTCAGCTCCTTCCCAGAGTCTTTCTCTCTTCAGTGAAGAGGAGAGAGAGCTGAATGTAGATTGTCACTGCACTCTCAAACACAGAAACTAGAAGAAACTGAAGAGATCAGATCTCTTTTCTCTTCTACTCATACCAAATCTGGCCCACCTCTCATGCAGACAGGAGGTATTGATCTCTAAGAACCAGTCAGAAACGCTGAGGAAAACAAACCCTTTAAAGACATCAGAAACTGAGAATAACATGTAAAACAATGAGAATCAGTTTAATGCAAAGCTATATCACAAGCAAAGGAGAGAGAGAAAAGGGAACTTCCCATATACTCCAACATACATAACATAACCAACTTACATAAGGGTGGTGCTGTGGGGGGGGGGGACAGGAACAGGGGTCCATTTGGCAGAAAGGGGGTACTCCACTAAGAAAATGTGCTCCTGCAGGAGAGCAGTGTGTTTTCCAAAGTGGGAGGTGCATATGCTCTGATGTGGGGTGACCCTATCCTAAATCTGGAATATTTAGATATCAGGGTCAGGAAAAAAAAATATTATTTGGGACATTTTTTATCAGGCAGAAAAACAAACTGGTGATAGACAAAATATTATTTGAGTGACACAGCTATACTAACTTTTGAAAAAATATTATTATCAATATTGTTCCACAAGTATATTCCATAAGCTTATTGCCCCTCATAAGAGGAGATCATCATGATGATCTCAAGACAATCCTCCCTTAAGGTGAGACTGTCATGGTGGTTTCAAAACCACCAGGGCCAATCTTATAACGTCTATATCTATATCTACACATTAATATGTATATGTGTATATATAAATATAGATTTGGCATTTGAGAAGATAAATGATAATGCATCATTAACTTTTGTTGCGTCAAGACCAGAGCAGAACAAAAGGCAATACTAAATTCAAACCATCTGAGAGAATGTGGCAAGAGTAGAAAGAAATCTGGCTTTGGTATCAGAATACTTTAGTTTGAATACCTGCTCCACTACTGAGTCTCTGTGTGACCTTAGACAGACCCATTTTGCCTCTTAGGTACATTTTGCCTCTCTAAGCCTATTCCTCAGATTTGGAAGTTTAAATGAGATTATTTTGAAGGTCTTTCTCATCTTTGATCTATTACCCCTACAATATTCACTGCAAGAAAGTCTTTCTTTGTCTCAGATAGTCAGCATAATATAAAGGAACACTTCCAAAAGTACTTTGGAATCATAGGACCTGGTTTAAAATCCCAGGGTCAGCTTCTTATTGGCCACTTGGCCTCAGCCAAGATATTTTAATTCTGTGAATGTACTTCACAGTGTTTTTGTGAGGATCAATTGGGAAAACATATAAATCTGCCAACCATAAAGTGCTACATGAGTGTTGTTATTGTTTAGAAAGCATGCTAATTTGCTTAGAGAGAACTAGGTGTCAGTGTGAGAACCCCAGAGAATGTAAAAGGAATAATTTTCATTAAGATTAATCATTTTATTTTTTCCTCCTAAATCAGTTCTGGTCCCTTTTGATCTTAATAATAATGATCCTTAAACTCTCCTTCCCATCTTGTACATTTTTATTTATAGGAGAAATGGCGAAGTGCATTTCTCTGAGAATCCTTTTTCTGCCTACTACTTACTTTCTCTGGTGATGACAATAAACTCACTATGCATCTTGGTTTTTTTTTTGTATTATTTTGTTTTCATTTTGACACTATGAGATGGTAACTGTGACCATCTCAATACCTCTTTGAAATATTGGAGGAAACCTTTTCAAACCAAAGGACCAGATCCACTTACTGAATGTTGGTTTGGGGGCTCAAGGGCATTATGTTTATTTAAAGAAAGAATCATGTAGCAATAGAATCTGATATGTCTCCTACTTAAGATGCTAGACACCTATTCTAGAATATTCTACTTTCAAAAATTGAAGGATTTGATGATATTAAAAAAAAAAACTTTGAAACTCCTAGATACAAATGATCAATTCAGTTCAACATTTTTCTGTCTGTACATGCCACAATGCCTACAGAGATTCACAGTGCTAAAATCTTAGCTTTACAACTTACTTAAAAGGCTATCTACTCCTACCTGTATCTGAGTAGTAACTCCTTTTGAAATATTCCTGACAGATGGTCATCTAACCTCTACTTAAATACCACTAAGGAGTGAGAACTTAATGGAGTACTTCCCAAAACAGTCCATTCTACTTTGGAATAGTTCTAAATGTTAGGAAGCTTTTTCTTCTTGAAAAGCTTAAATCTACCTCCCTACAATCTATTCTTTCATCTTTATTCTTCCCTCTGGCCCTAAGTAGCATAAGTCTAGTGCTTCTTCTATGTGTAAAACCCTCAAATACATGAGCTATCATATCCACTGAAAAATAATTTGTCTTCTACAGACTCAACCCAATTTCATCCAATCCATCCTTTTAAGGCATGGTTTACAGTCATTCTAAATCTGTTTTTGCCATATCCATTCTACTTTTGTCACTGTTCTTCCAAAATTTGATTTCCATAATTAAACACAGTATTCCATGTTCTGACCGAGGCAGGGAATAGCAAGACATTAACCCACTTCTGTAACTCTATTAATTTAGTTTCAGATCATATTAGCTTTTTTTTTTGGTCACACATTGGACTAATATTTTCAGTCTACTAAAATGCCCATTTTTAATGCCAACTGTTGAGTATTAATGCATCCCCAATACTGTGGAATTAAGTCTGATATCTGTTTTTGTATTGATACTCTCATATATTGTGATAAAGCTCAATTTTTTATCTACAAATTTGAGATGTATACTATCTTTATTAAAGATATTTATTATTTTATCTTTATTAAAGTTGTTGATAAAAATGTAAAAATGTAAAAGAAAGCCAAAGACAACTGAAGGCTGGGAGCATTTCACCAAGTATTTCCCTCTAACTTGATGTGTATATGTTTATTTCCAGAGAAGATTGAGAGGAAAAACGGTAAGAAATCAAATCTTATTATCATTCTCTTGCCATGTAACTAACTTGAGGTGGCAAGTGGGAAAAATGTTTACCAAACTCACACTGTTTTGGATTACAGATCTAGATATGCCATGTTAAAAATTAAATAATGGGTATTAAATGAAAAGAACCATAAATTTTGGAATGATTGTTAGTAACTGATATATTGAAGCCCTTTCCTAGGCTTTCTAAAAATAAATTGTCTCCTCCAAACTTCCACCATTGTCAAAAGTATGGCTCTAAAATCTGATTGTTTCTGACACACAGTAGGCACATAATAAATGTTTATTGATTGATCTACCTAGACGGACAATGATGCTATATGAAAACATTCTGTAACCTTCTTCTTCTCAAGGCAGATTATGGATGTCAAACATGGCATCATAAGCATCATATATCAAGAAATCTAAAAGAAAACTGTTCAAATCTTAGAACCAGAGGGCAAAGTGGAAATAGTAAACTTCAAAATGAAAAATGCCAGGAGCTTCATAGCTAAAATCTAGGGCTTTCGGGGCAAGCAAAATATTGCAAGTAGATAGAAAGAAGGAATTAAAGTACTGAGAAGCTATAATCAGAATCATCAATGATTTAGAATCCAACATTATTAAGGAATTGCTTTAGGTACTCTAACCTCTGTTCCCTCTTAGTTTAGATTCAATATTGAGATAAAATGAGGCACTTGTAAGTCATTGAACAACAGAAGGTTTACTTTGTCCAAACAAAAGGACATACAGTAAAGGTACAGTGGCACATAGATTTTTTGGCTTTGGCCTCCCTCATCTCCATCTCTACCTTGTTCGTTCCTCACTTTAACTCTTCTTGCTCCCTTCTCCCCTTTCCCTCCTATTTCCCTGTTTAATCAGTATGCAAAAAAAAACCCAGAACACTAAGGATAACTGAGATGGCAAAGGATGGGAATCTTTTAATAATAATATGAGGGGTATATGAACAAATTATTGTATATTTTTTGGACAGTACCAATGTAAAAAATTGTTTTGACTTTCCATACATGTTTATTTTTCTTTTGTTTTCCCAGGGGGCAGAGAAGTGTTTGGGGTGGAAAGATGAGAAGGTTGGCTAAAACTAAATATTATTTTAACAATTAAAAGACATTATGAGCAAATCTTTAAATCTTAACCATAAAGTGTGTATATTTTTAAGCTATCTATTGAGAAGTTATTATGAAACTCAAATGTGCATAAGAGTTTTGCGACTATAAAGTACAACTGTAAATATATAGTGATGAAAACATTTATTTCTTACTAATGAATATTTTGATGTTTTGGTCATTAAATGTCCCTGTCCTCAACTTTCCTTATGGTACACTTAATCCAAATACAATGTAAATTCTTTGAGAAACAGTATTAGATTGTATATTGATAACTCCAGAGCCTAGTAGGATAACTTCAACAGAGAAAATGTTTAGTAAATATTTGTTTAATTCAGATGAATTGAAATTCATATAAAGTGTTTTTTGGCATGATTTTTATGATCTTTAGTAAGTCATTTACCTTAAGACCAAACTTCATACCATCTCTTTCCTTTAAAGAAAGTGGGAGGTTTAATATCTGAATAGGAACCTGGTACCCTAAACTTCTTTAAAGGATATTGTATTTGCATGCACTTCCCACACCCTCCTTTTATCCAAATTTTAAAAGAGTACTCATCAGATAGGAAACAGAACATAGTGGAAAGGCCAGTAGGGCTGGACTATGAATAGAGTTAAATTAAAATTATGTCTCTTACAATCACTAGTTATATGACCCTGGACACCAAGTAACCCTTTCCTGGCTCAGTTTCATCTTTCATAAAATGGACATAACAATATCTATACTTGTTTCATAGGCTGATTGTAAGGGGAAAGTGAGAAAGAATGCAAAACATTTTGTAAATTTGTAATAGAACGGATATCTAGGTGGGCCTTTAAAGCAGCTAGGTGGCACATTGGATAGAACGCCCATCCTAGACTTTAAGTCACATAACCTTGTTTTCCTCAGTTTCCCCATCTGTTAAATGAGGATCAGAATAGCAACTACCTCCCAGGGTTGTTGTAAGGATCAAATTATAAAGATCTTATTAGCATAGTATCTAAAGCACTATATAAATATTAGCAATTATTATGTATCTTGCTTCATAATAACCCTGTGAATTAGGTACTACAAATGTCACTATCCAAAAAAAATTTTAAACCTTTACCTTCCATCTTAGATTCAATATTATATATTGATACCAAGGCAGAAGAGCAGTCAGGACTAAATTGGAATTAAGTGATTTGCAGTCACACAGCTAGGAAGTGTATGAGGTAGGATTTGAACCCAGGACTTGATTCTCAATTCTCTGAGCCCCCTAGATGCTCCATATTTTCCAAATTTGGATGAGACCAAAAAAAGGTTGAGTAACCTACCCAGAATAGCAAAACTCTGGAGGTAGAGGAGACCTTAGAAGCCACACGATCTAACCCTCTGCACCAATCTTATTTTATGGATAAGGGAAGTGAGATCCGGGGAGGTTTTGACTGGCCCACAATCACACAGAAATCATCAGATTTGGGATTTGAACCCATACCCCCATGATTACAGAGCCAATGTTCTTTCCTTTGTTCCACTCTACTCCAAATCCAAAACTCCATTCATTCCACTATACTATCTCTACTAACACCAGATAAATGTTAGCTATTATGTCATATAAATGTTATGTCTTTGGTTAGTTTTTTGGGTTCCTTGCAAGACCAATACTAATATGATGCTGCAAAATTCCTACTATTATAAAATAATATTACAAAAGGAATACCATACAAAATATATTAGTATAGTGAATTTTTAAAAATAATTGTGAAAAAAACTTTCATATGTTATTTTATTTGATCTACACAACAACCCCAGGAAGTAAGAAGAGTGGGTATTTAAGTTTTTTAATTCAGAGGAGTGGCAAAGTGGTCTTCAGAGACCTTGTGCTTTGCTCAAGGTCACACAGTAAAAAAATAAGTCACAGAACTGGAACTTTTTTTACTACAATATGCTGCCAAAATATTCAAGTGATAGTAGGAAGGCATTTTTCTCTTCTTCGTAAAGAACATTATTTAAACACATTTCACTCATACTGCAATCATTGCATTGTTTTGTTATTGAAGCACTCTGTTGATTCTAAAATCCCTTTAAATCTATAAGGCACCTGTATGGCTCAGGTCCAAGAAGTCTTATAGAAGCTTTTACATTTTATATTCCTACTCACCTAGAAATTTCCATAGAACAGGAATATTGGTTTGAATGAAATTTTCAAAGAGCATAGAAATTATCCTCCTTCATGCAAAGGTTAAAATTTTTGTTTGTTTTTGTTTTCAAAGTAGAAATAAATGTTCTTGACCACTTTCAGGGTTTTCTGTTGAAAAGATCAATACCATAGCATAGCATTACTGCATTTGTTTCTCCGTATACTGATTTTATGTAAAGAGTCTTCTGAATCACCGCCTTAGAAGGGAGGAGGCAAGCAGCATGGGGTATGTTGTGAAAAGATTGTTTCCCAGCCTGCAGTGCAAGAATGAGGGCTTAAAAAGTTATCAGAACTTCCCAGCAAATTCATTATAAAGGAACTTAATGTGAGCTCTGCTGGGCATAAAAATAGGCTGAGAATTTGTCTGAAGGAAAGTGACTCCCCCATAAGCCCTAATTAAGTACTTTGATGTCAGAAAGCATGCCAGGGGAGGGAAGCAAGTTAAAGGAAATCAAATGAAACCAATTTGAAGGACCAAAATTCAAATAGAGAATGACTTAAAAAACCCCAACAACAACACGTTTTCTAGCTTTTTTCTTTTTCTGTTCTGTTCTTTCTTTTTTCTCTTCTTTTTCAAGAAGAAGGAAGCGTGGATTCAGAAACAATGTGTTGTAAATTCTTCAGCCAATTATCTCAGTGACTTGCTACTACTGTTTATAATGCACAGAATGTCACAGGCTGTTTTGCAGCCGTCCCAAGTTGGTTTGTTAATAACAGGAAGCTAGCACTTCCTAGTACAGTGGATCAGCTACACGTGAAAATAAATGCAAAAAACCTGGAGGGGAATAGCAGCAGACTGAGATTAGCCTTTATTTAATTTAACATTTGGGGGTCCAACACACAAATGAGCATTTTAGTAGGCTTCATGGTGGAAGTTGCTGTCATTTGTAAAATATTCTGGCCAATTAGCTAATAGTGCGCTTGGATTTCTCCTGTTTTGATACAGTAATACTAAGTACATTGTGAAGCCCAATTATACAAATCATCCCCATATGCCATGCCAGTCTTTCTTTATGAACTGTGTTTATAAATCCTGTGTGAGGAAATGTGTACTTCAGCAATTTAGACCATGTGTAAAAACATAGCCAATGGGATTGTCAAGAAAACAAGTTCCAGCCGAAGAAATCCTAACGGGTTCCACTGGACTAACATATATGCACTAGCTTTGGACAGTGTGAGTTTTCCATTTGGGTACATGTGTCCCTTTATGCTGTTAAACATACTTAGATACTTTTGTTTCTTTTTTTTCTGTTAGTTAATTCCTCTTTCCTTTCAGGATACGACCTTGGAGTTTTGGAGAAAATTTGGGATTGGTCTTCTCTCCGGCATAACAGCTTCAATCACTAACATACCTTTTGATGTTGCCAAAAGTAGGATTCAAGGGCCACAACCAGTTCCTGGAGAGATCAAGTATAGAACCTGTTTTAAAACAATAGCAACGATCTATCAGGAAGAAGGGTAACATTCCTATATTAATAAAGGCAGAAGTCTATGCTTTTGCCCAACTATTGTAAAAACTCTTTTATTTCCATTTTTATTAGGGCTATAAAGCCCTTTGCTTTGTGCATACATCTGAGGAGCTCCATGCAACATCTGAGAAACTTACTGTTAAGTGAGAGAATTCTCTGATGTTTGCAAAGGATTCTGACACCATCAAAGTTTATGTTCTGCCACAACAGTGTGCTTCATTCATCTCCATACATGCCGGAGAGGCCCAAGACGAACCTTTTACTTGTCACTTCACATCCTGAATTTAAGCTTTTTTAAAAAAGCTAAGGCCAGAAAATTTAAATTTCTGACAGAAAACCAAACTAAAATAGAACCGTTACCATATACTTCTATGGGAGTGAATATGAGAAATAGGGGGCCATCAGGTCTTTCCTTTCCTCTGACTCACTAATTTTTATGTCTCTCTCAAGCAAAGAAGTAACATTTATACTTTGTCCTATGCTTTATTCTGCTCATAAGTGAGGGTTGATTTGGAGCTTTAAAATTCAATTATAGAAGTCATTTTGCCCATGTAACACAGCTGCCTTGAAAATAAGGCTTTCCCTGAAAGGAAAAATCATCTTGCTGATGAAAGGCATGTTTCTGATTGGACAGGATCAGGAAAGCTTTGGTAATGGAGCAATGATTAACTCTTTCTCTTCATTCAATTGACTGTATAGGCTACTTAGGCAGGTACTGTCTGGTTTGAGATATGTGTAATTTCAAATGATTACTTTTAAGTGCAAGACTAGAGGAAATCCTATTTTGTTTTAATAATAAAAATGCTTCTCAACCCTTCTGATTGTAGGTTTTTTGCTTTGTACAAAGGCTTGCTTCCCAAGATCATGAGACTTGGACCAGGTAATGATGTCTCCATTATTTATATCCTTCTTTCTTTGTTTTCCTGATGTCTTAAAATAATTTTTCATATATATCAGCAACACAATGAAAATTCCCATATGCTGAAACACAGTGGAAATAAAAAAGGAGACTTAGAGAATTTAAAGGTGTTAGTAAGTCTTTAAGATACTTATCTGTATCTTTTGTATGTAAAAGTAATATAATATTAATGAAATCCTGAAAGAAGCCAAAATACTAGGTTAAGTAAATGCCCAAAACAAAAACAAACAAACAAACAAATAAAAAAAAAAAACAAGCTATTAGGAGCTTGGACTGCCTTAGCATGATTTGGAAAGACCATGACTTTTTATTAAAGGGAAAATATTCAGGAAGAGAACAAGCATTGCAGAATATCTTTCTGCTCCCAGTTTATTCTTGGGTCCTGCTTTGTCTCCATTTTCAGAGAACAACCATTAAATATATTAGGATGAAGACAGGAAACAAAACAAAGGGGGAAATATCAAGTTGCCTCAGAGAAGGTTTCCTTCTCTTTATAAGGCTTCTTAAGTCAGACAATGGCTTGTCACCCTAACTTCAGAATAAAGATAAACCCCCAAAAGACGACAATCTTGTTTCCTACAACCAGCCTTAATAATAATAATAAAAACAAATAATAATTCACATGTATATAGCATCTTAGGTTAAATATTCTATCTGCATGTTCTCAATTGAGCCATATATGAACATAACTTTTCCTTACCTGTCTTAAGATAAGAACACTTATGTGAAAATTCTTGATTTTCTTTAGCTAAGGACATGTACACACACACACACACAAATGTTAGTAATATTTCACAGGGAAATACAAATAGACAATAATATTACTCCTCTAGATTTGACCCTAGGCAAATAGCTCTGGACAAAATGTAAAATATGTGAATAGGTGAAAAAGTATGCACTAGACCACACATATTTGTTACACAGCCCACACTCATTTATTCAACCACCCTGGTAATAAAATTAATTGCTCCAATACTCTCTTCAATTCCTAACTTATCTTCTTCCTATTACATTCATCACTACTAAAAGAGAGGTAACTTTATGAATCTGATTTTCTACCACTTCCAAACCTTAACTAGAAGCCAGTAATCAATAGTCATGATGTATTTTCATACATTCAGGAAGATCTTTCTCAGCTGCCTTTCCCACTGCCCCCCCCCCAATCTCTACTTAAACCTCTTCTACAGACAAGTTTTGGAACATGGATTGGGGCCAAGATATGGTCCAAGTACTTGCCTTACTTTTGCTGCTGCATACACTTACACAGAATGTGGATTTTTAAAAATACTGCTTTGCAAGGATATGACATTTTTCCCTTACCACTCAGTAAAAATTAAGTCCTAGTGTTAGAACAAATCACAGTCCCCTCTGGTGGGAAAGGGCCTAAAGATAGTGGTGACCAGGGAGAGTTTAGCTAAAGTAGTAATTGAGTGGAACCTTAATTCAAAACTCTTAAATGATCTTACCCCAAGCTTTCTTGCAAATGTTTGGTTGACTTGTGAATTTTTTTCCCAAGAGGTATTCTCAATTGCTATAGTGTTAAAATCAATTACAGAGATTGTTTTCATCTTACTATTCATCCTAAATAAGGTTTTAATGACAGAATATCTATTATAAATGCCTGACCTCTTTTGTTCCAGTTGTGCAAGCCTAACTCATTTCAAAGAAAATTAAGATAGGAGGCATAGAAGATTAAATTTTGCAAATAATACAGATAATTACTGTGACCATACTACTCCAGGAAGAAAGAGAGAGGAAGGACATGGGATTTACATGATTATGTCTAGACTATAATTCTTTAAGAATCACTAAACTAGAAGGGCCTTTGGCTGTACCTAGAAAACCACCTTATCATATAGATGAGGCAAATTAGGTCCAGAAAAGTTAAATGATTTAGTAAGTGGAAAAAAAAAAACAGGACTCAAATTAGGGCCTTTCTATCTAATTTCATGGCCAGTGTTATTTCTAATACTACTCTGTTCAAGCATCCTCACTTAACATTATTGGTGCTGTGTAGGCAAGAGATGCATTTCTTCTCCCAAAAGAAAGTGTTTTGTAGTGGATGGTGTGATCTCTTAGCATCATCTCTGAGCAATCTACTACTGTATATTCTTGGCTTCCATTGTTAATATATAAGAAAAAGAAATTAAATATTTCTAACCTCCTGAATTGTGATTACTTCAGTTTGTTGCTGCAGCTGAGGAGAATCTAGTAGAAAAAATTATTCATAGGCTAAAAATAAAAATCATCTCATGTATATGGTTACACAAGCATATGTTGCCCTTAGTTTTAAATTTTGTGGCCATGTAGATAGAAAAACTCAGATCAGAATCTAGTTCTCTTTTCCTGTAAAATGTGTAATTCATCTTCCTGTCCCCTCTCCATAGTATTATCTAAATTCTGCACAAATGTGTGTAAGTTTCTAATAGTGTTCATACATATCTACATGAGTGTGAGTAAAGGCAGTACCTAGAATTGCACATTTACTACAATAATCACAGAGAGAATGTATATCCTTCAAAATTCTCAAACAGTTGCCATGTCTGAGAATGGTTCTACAGGATGGTCAATCACCAACCCCCAGTTGTCCATGACTAATTCAGTGGTCATAAAATAAAATGTAAAGCAATATTCTTCTAAACATCAATTGTTTTTGCGTTATAGTTTTAGATAGTATTTATGACATTCATTACAATTTGAAGTGATATTCTATTTGATATCATTGTCCTGAATACTACTAAGAATTATGGACTGAGAAAAATATAAATCTTTGCTTCCAATGGAAAGTGCTAAAGATTTCTGTTTGTATTCAGGCCATGTCTTAACATGATAAAATGTGTTTATTTACCTTTTTAAAATTAAGAGTGGTTGGAAAAGGCTTGTTAAAAGTCATGAAAGTTGATATGGTATTGATTTTCACTAGACTTCTGTGATAACATATATAATATATAAGAATCTAACATGCATTTGATATATGCATGTATACATATATACATATGTGTGTATAAACACACACTGATAATTACTTATAGCTTCTTTATTACATTGAACAGAGTTGAAGGACACAGGAAGACAGGAAAGAAAATATTTCAAATCCAACAAGAATGGTAATAATTATATTTTTTTCTTTTCTAGGTGGTGCAATAATGCTTTTGGTTTATGAATATGCATATTCTTGGCTTCAGGAAAACTGGTGATTCAAGTATTGCCTAAGAAATATTTTCCCCCTTGAAATAATGGACATCTCCTCTATAATACTGATTAGAGCAGAATCCAATAATAGTATTGACAGATAAACTCTAAAGAACAAAGCTGCTTTCCTCAAGAACAAACATATTTATAAATTATTTAAATATGTCCCTGGATATATTTTAAACTATAATTGTGATCATGTCATTTGGACCATGGAGAGAAAAGTAACCCAGAGTAAATATATAATCTAAATGGGGGAATACTTATATAGAAACCACATGAATTTCATAAGAATGACAAATGAATTCTGTAACATTTTGGTGCCATAATTCATATTTCATCTTCATAATGTCAATAATTATTTAATTATACAAATCAAAGAAAAATATGTACCAAAAATAAGTAATTTTTTGCCATATTTAACAGTGCCAAAAGATGAAAAAGGTTTATTTAATTGTTTAAATTTTCCTTAAGTAATTATATTCTTATCTTAGTATTTAAAATGTTAAAGATACTATGAAAGTATTTCAAGCACATGAAAATGGAAATTTGTTCTTTATAAATTTTTTAATAGTGATACGAAAATTATTTTTAAATGTTTTCATTATTCCATTGAATAACACTTTCACTATTTCAAATACTTCATCTGAATGGATATAATGCCATAAAAATAAATTTGTAGTGATATATAAAGGTTTTCATTATTCATTGTATTTATTATGGCATCATATATGACACACACATATATGTATATGTAAATTTTACTAGTTATCATATTGTTTTTAAATTATCATTTGAATTGTACCAAGTTTACAAATTATTATGTCAGAGATTCTTGACTGAGAAATGCTAAATTTCAATACAATAAACTCTTCTTTTCTGAATTTGAATTTGAATTTTTTTTGCTAATTTTTATACTAAATTACAAATGAGAGTCACTATTTATTTCCATGTTTTTGCATCATTCATTTTATGAGATTATTAGGAAGAATGTTTTAAATGATTACTCAGGTGTGAAGTCTGTGACACATCATGAAGGTGAAAATATTTAAAATAAGGAGGAATTCTTAGGATTTCCTGGGATTCCCACAATCACATACACTAATAAAAATATGTCTTTGGTTTTTATGTAGGCACATCATATTCCATAACTATACCTTGTTATAGACATAAAGATGTTGCTCCAGTAGCTTAAATTAGCAAAGAGATCTTCCCCTTTTAAGGTAACTCTTATTCCTGAGTGAACCATGCAGGAGTTTTGGTTTAAAATAGTTTAAAAATTAAAACTAAAAGATAATGTTGTCATTATTTTTATTAATTTAGAGCATTCAAAATATAAAAATAAAAGGCTTTTAACATACTTATATACACCTTCTGTTGTACATCCTTTCCAACATGATTTTTAATTATATTTTAGCCCAATCTTTCAATAAAAGGACGATTAAAAACAGAAATGCAAAAGAAAACCAAGAATGTGCCTTCAATAAGATCCAATTGCATTTTAGCTACACAGGTTATTCCTAAATCATATCAAAGAGGACTTTGCCTGCATAAAGGCCATGTAATTGGAGTTTTAACCTTTCCTTATGGACAATGTGGAAAAAAATACATTTAAAGAGTATATCTGCCAGTTTAAGAAAAAATCCCTCTGGGAAACAGAGAAGATATGTCAGTGATAATGAACAAAAACAATCAAACAAAAACCCCACTGCATTCCCCTTCTTTTTGGAGTTTTTGAGTAACTTTAAGTTGTTAGATAGTTCCAATAGCAAATAATGTTTGGGGTTTGCTTTGTCATTTTCAATTTACACCATGTGAATTCACTGGTGTTAAACCCTTGGACAAAAACAAACAAACAAAAGTTTTCCATATTAAAAATATAAGAACCAGAAGAAACTAATTATAAATAGCATAATAACAAGAGACTTCTGAATGCATAAAAAAAGAAATCAAAATAGTTGGTTTCATTTCTGTCCAGTAACAATTAGTGTTGTTTAAAGGCCCTCTGTTCACCAGAAAACTCTGCAAAACATTTGACAGTGAATAATTCTGTTACCTATGTCAGTTTTTTTCTGATAGGCAGAAAAGTCCTTCTTTGGACAATTTTTAAAGTGTGTGCAAAACATTGGCCTGGCACCTCTCATTCTTTTGGTTTATAGTCTACGTTTTCACTAGACTTGATACTCCTGGTTGTCAATAGGAGTTTAATAAGATCAAAGGAAGCCCTGAGAGTTCAACTGCTCCTATTTACCCCTGCTCCTAAACTGGTAAGTCTGTTTGTGGTACGAAGTTAGGTTGCTTGGCTGCTATAGGACAATTGCTTGGGGTGGGGAATGGGGTAGGGCTTCCTTGGACATGATTTTTGTGAGGAGTTTGCTTTCTGTTTATGTGGGAATGTTTTTAAACTTAGCTAGTCTAGTTAGCTAGCCAGCTAGTTTAAGATGAGACCATGAAATTGAAGTAGCAGGAACTGGATTGCCATTTAAGCTGTGTGTAGCATCAAAATGAAGAAATCAAAATTATTTCATGAATGTAATCTTTAACATTCATCTCTAGTGACATACCCTTTTAGTTATTGCACAAGTAAAAAAAAATCCCACAATATATTAACATTCTAACAAATGAATTTTGCCAATTAAAAAAGAAACCAAATCATTTCCATGCTTCTATTTTAAAGCATGTGAGGAAATTTCTAAACAGAACAGAAGAAACCTGTAGAAATTTGCGCAAGAAAGTAGTTAAGAAGTATGAACACACACACACACACACACACACACACAAATACACACACTCACCCCCCCATATTTTCTATAATTAACATTAAATCAGAAAACAGTTGCCATGGAATGATTTAGCAATTAAAGAGTTTCCTTTAAATCCAAAAATTAATACAGGGAATTTGTTAAAAATTAAGTAGCATTTGTATGTCTAGTACCACCACCAGTTTACCTGTGAAACATGCTTCTGTACAGCAATGTAAACTTCACAGCAAGTCATTTTTACATTCACTTGAGCCAAACTTTGCATTTTCTTTAAATTACAATACAATTTTGAGCTGAAATTGCTGAACATACATGTAAGTCAACAATAAAAATACAACTTTGTTTCACAGTGGTTTTTTTAACAAGTTCATTGTAAAAATTGTCTTTGCATTTTGTTTCACGTTAAACTTAAGCTTCTAAGTGACTTCCTCAATAGTTTTTGTTGTCTAGATATGTTCCACCTGCTTGCCTTTATCCACTTGGCATGTGTTGTAGTTCAGTTACAGTAGGGTAAATTGACTTGTCCTGTTTGCCTTTTCACTCCTCTGTTGTAGAAAGAAAATGTCCTTCACGAAATGTTGAAGCCTTCACTGCATACACAAAAATTGATGGGATGGGGAGTCCACATTACCGGTGCCTGAGTAGCCCACCACCAAACAAAGACAGCTCGCCAGAAAGTCACCCTTTTAAAAAAAGTTTCTTCTAAAATGTATGGAGATTGGTGGGGACATGGAGGAATAGCAAAGTACCAAGGCATGAAAACACAAGTGCTACCCAAAACCATATTTACAAACTGATAGAAAATATAAACAAGCATGCCTTTGGAACCAGGTTGAAACACAGGAAGGAATAGCAATTGAAATATTGCCTTGCTTCTACATATAATTCCACCCATACTCCAATTAAGCCATCTGTCACAAATAAATTGGCTCACTCAAACAGGTTGGTTGTTGATTTGTTTTCTAGGTGGATAAATTTCTGGATCAAAATCTACTTGGTTACCTTGGTTGATTAGAAGGTATAGAATAAGTTTTTTCAATGTTTATTTTCCTTTATTGATTTTCACAAATCTCAACAACAAATTGCACATTTTAAAAGTTCAGGTTGATTTAGAATAAATATACACGTGTGGTTTTACCAATGAAATAAAAAAAATGTTTCTTGAGCCCTTTGAGGGATGCAGGTTTCTTCCACAAGTAAAAACACTGTGTGAGCAACAGAAAATGTCTCGAATCCTTAATTTTGCTTCTGTTATTTAAATCCTAAAGTTTTTCAGCTTTTCTGTGGAAGAGAAGCTAGGGCAAGAAATATTTAAGTGTCATTAACACAAAGAACAGGAATCTGGAAAGGAGGTGGGAAAGATTTGGGAAAGAAAGGGTAAAGTAGTGTGGCCTTGGGGGGGGGGGGGAGAAGAGGACTGGCTGATGCAGAGAGAGAGAGAGGTTGGGATGAAGTTATTCAAAACTGAACTTCATATCAGAGAGCAGAAGCTGTAACAGAGTGACTACCTTCTCTGGCTGTCTGCATGCCCTTGAATGTCAGCGATGCTGGTATATCACAGTTGTGTGGGGAGAGTGGAGTGGTGTTGGTGTGCTGCCAACCATGTCCAGCAACGTAACCAGAAGGAGCAGCGCTGTATGTCATATAAGGTGGCACTTGGGCTGGGGTAGGGTAAGGAGCCATGCTGGATGCTGACACAAAACTGCTGACGGCTGGGAGACCATTTGGTGCCTGAAATGGACAGAAGAAGAAAAGCATTTGAAAAATAGAAAGCAGGTTCTTAGGAAGAAGTAGAAAGTTGGCCTTAAGCACATTTTTTAACTATAATCTGACTCAAGTTCTGATTTAAAAGATTTAATTTCATGTGATTAGGACAAAAGACATAGCACAAACCTCAGGGAGCATTGATTTATGATTTTTCACTACTCTGGGCAATAGCAGAGCAATAGCAATTGGGGGAGGGGGAGGAAAGAAATGATACTTATCAAGCTCCCTAACAATTTGATCAGCTATATCTTATTTTCTTTGCCTATTTCCTTGAGGTGCCTGTGCAAGTTCACAGTGAATGTTTCCCTTCAAATAAGGAAGACAACAGAGCACAACTATCAATAGGAAGTCATAATGCATATGATCTTCCTCAAATGTGGCATAATTTGTGCCTTAGCTCTCTCATATAAATGTGTATTTGACAAAGGAAAAAGCAAACAACAAGGTTTTTGTTTGGTTTTTCTTGTTAGGGTTTGTTACATAACTCAGAATTTCTTAACCTAGAGATTCTTACCCTTGGGGTCAGGGGGCTGGGCAGAGTCTGTGGATAGAGTTCAGGGGTCTGTGAACTTGAATGGTAAATAAATTACATATTTATTTTCACTAACCTTTGGTTTCCTTTATAATCTTAAACAATTTATTTTATGCTTTTAAAAACAATATCCTAAGATCCATAAACATCATCAGATTGCCAAAGGGGACCATGATACAAAAAGAATAAGAAACTCTGACATAACTTGAGTATGGGTGAGAAATTAATTTTCTAGCAGGATTTTTTTCAAGGAAGCCTCTTGTTTCTAATATAAATATTTAATAAACCACTTTTCAAGTGTTTGGACAATTCATTAAAAAGTTTCATGAATTTTAAAGTTATATCAATGAATTATTAGAAATAAATTTTAAATTGTAGTTTTCCAAAAAAACAAAAACAGCCAACAATCTTGTAGTCTATAAGAAAAAAAAAACTCTTTAGGAAGTGATGCACTTATGGAATCCAAAAGAATATTGTTGTTATTGTTACTATTAACACCACCAAAAAGGCCCTGAATTATTATTATTACTGATTCTGGCATGGTCTTCCTTTGTGCTCTTCAAACCTGTTAATTCTTTTTGTCTCACTTTCTACATTGTAAAAAAGCAAGGAATGCATCATGCTCCTTAATGGTGACATGAGTGAACTAAATTTTTGACATTTTTCTAATGAAAGTATAACTGAGGAAATTGACTTTTCAAAACATTTTCCCATAATTCAAGAGCCATGCACAAATATATCATGTCTTGGACACATATGTGCTGGAAATATATGTATATATGATTATATATGTTCAAGATACTCTATTAAGTGGATTCTACTTATCTATTCAAAAGCAACATTTAAGTAACAGAAGGGTCTTTTCCCTACTAGATAAGTTCCTTCCAAAATGTAAAATCCTGTGACTGGCTATTTTCTAATTTAATTTGCACAATTTAATTCAATTTGCTGTAATTTTTATTCTGTTACTGGTTGATGAGAAATTATGTTCCTTTTATTGACATTACCTACAAATTGTTATTATACTTTAGTCTGTCTTAAGGAATAACCAGGAAATTTTGCTAAAGTAGATCACTGCATCTGTAAAAATAAAATAAATTTCAAACTGGAGCTTTTCATTAAAAATTCATTCTTTGACTAAGAGTTGAAACACATAAAACTGGATGTATACTGTTTGTCCTTCATGATCATTCTAGAGGTAATGTTGGGGGCGGGGGGGGGGGGGGGGGGGGGCTCTTTCCAGGAAGCTCCATTACTCTAAAAAGGGCAAGTACTAGGAGACTAAGGTTACAGGATAGAAATTGGCCAAAAATATTTTTTTGACCAAAAATATTGCTGACTGATTTAATCTAGCCAATAATAAATTTAAGATGTTTTAAGATATTTTTGAGGATTTTTCGATAGACCAGGAAAAATGAGTTTCCAAATATTAATTACCCTTTTTAAGAGCTTTTCCCATATGTAGCTGGTGTTCTACATGACTACTATAAATGGTAAGTACTGAATTTCACCTTTTAGTTATAGAGTTTTTCCTCAGCTAAGATACAAATTTGTACTACTGGTGTTTTATATTCCAATAATCAATATAAAATTCTACTTCCTACAGAGAAATGAATAACATACAGCACACAGTTTTTAAAAGCTCAAAATTGCTTTATTTTTCATAAAGTGAAATGGCTCATCATTAAATTTGTAATAACAGCTGCATCAAATATCTAACATGTGCTAAAACTCATCATATATAACACTTTTGTTAGGGGAGACCCTTCAGCCACTTCAAACTTTTAAATTTTGCAATCATAAAAAAAAAGAATTTGGTGAAGGACTTCTATTTCTCCCTCTTCTCAATATCCATTTTTCTACCTCTTCCTTTTTTCCTACATTTTTTAACACACTATTTTATGCAATTTCTGCTTTTTAAAAAAATTGCTTCCTCCTTCTTCTCTTAATGTTAGTTTCCTCCCTTGTATCTTTGTCTTCTAACCCATCATCAATATAGTTCCCTCTCTCTCTATGTAAACTTTCCAACCATACATTATTCTGGAGCCCACTCCTCACTAAATACATCAAGGTCTCCCTCTAAAGAAACACTTTACTTAGAGCTTGTCTGGAAAACAATTCTGGATCAGGTTCTTATCTCAAATAATACTTTTTGGAACCTAGGGGAATGTGGAATACTGGAGTCTGGCCAACATTGCCTTCAGGTGGTTCCCTACATGGCTAGATTTACTAGCTCAGGGTAGGTAGGCTGCTAATTTGCTTCCTTTTTTTCATGTCAGCTCAATTTCTCCATTTTCAAGGCTCCAACCTTGGTGTTTGTTAGGAATCTCATTATTATTAAACACTTTATAGCACTTTAAAATTTGCTAGAGATTTTAGAGTAATTTTTATTATGTACTCCTCTCAAAACCCCTATGACAGATTAACCTTGTCATCTTCCTCTAATAGCACAGAAAGGCTAAAAGACTTGGTCTAACATGCAAAATGACAAAATGTCCCCTTAAATGGTATATCTGGAAATATTTTTATTTTTCCTCAAGCTAAATAATGACCTCACTTTGAGAAAGTTTTTAAAATATATTTTTAACTTTATATACTTAGAGTTGGAGAGATGAGGGCTCAGATTCTGAGCATTTCCTCTGCCACCTTCACTATACGTATACTCTGGAAACTCCATAAACACTTCCATTTTCTCACTTTTAATTTAGAAAGTGCCACTGCTAAAAACCACAGATCACCACGAGACAAAGTCAGCTGATATTTATGAAACAACCACTGAAGAAGTAAAATTTTCCACCACAAAGAAAGAAATACTACAGGTACCACACTACTTGTTTATTCTTCTCATGAAATCAGTACATGAGTCTAAACTTCCAGATTGTTTTTAATGCTTTCAATGGATATTAACCAATCTGAAAAAGCTATTAACTTAAGACTCCCAAATATACATTGTAAATATAATAGAAGGAAATGCATGTATTCCATTTAATGAGATTGTAAATACAATTTATAAAACAACCAATAATATGGCATCTCCTGGGAGAAGTAAAAAAATCCAAATGAAATGTCAGTAATGAAAATTTCTTCTTCAAAAATGGCTTTACCTAATGATGCTATAAATAGGAGCTCAATCCATTAGCCTCCTTTACATGTGTATATTCTATCAAGATATACAATAGTCCTTCCAATAAAAAAAAGAATGTGCCAAGACTCCCCAGAACCATTTTGTACTCTGCCTGGTTTTGAAAATGATATATACTAGTATTAATAGAAACAGACAAAAAGGAATGATTTAGAAAGAACACTTATTTGTTTATAGGGATTTCTCAAAAAAATAGAAAATGAAGTTCACTAATGTTAAAGGAAACAACAAACATTAACTTGGACAGATAGTAAATAGTGGAGGATAATAGATCCTGGTATACATGAGGTCACCAAGAGTTGACCATGATTGAATGACTGAATAATAACAATATTGTTAGAAGATGTGATATTAGAAATAACTTTTAAAAACACTGCAGTTGAGTGAAGCTATTATTAAAATCACAATGAGCAAATTAATAAATTATAGAAAATAACTAAAGTTACTGGGATTCATATAGGTCTCTGACTTCAAAAAGCCACAGTTATTCACAGATAAAATTTTTGTCAAAATATGTGCTATATTGCCTTTGAATAAGTATGCATACTTTGTCATAGTATATTATCTTCTGTGATACCAAAATAATAAAAGCTATTGAAAGCCAATAATTCTAACCTATCTATTCTAATGTTTAAATTTGAAGTCTTTTCCACCTCAACATAGGGAAATAGAAGCCTGTTAGTATCCAAACAATTGTGACCATGGGAGGAAACTGGTATAACAATTGTCTGGCTGTTAGAAGGTATAAACTATTCTTTAAATTCTAGGAATTGTGTGTTCTATGCATTGATTTCTCTCTTAAAGAAATCCAGAGGAAAAGAACCAGCTCCCTTACCCAAACTTTTACCCACTCAACATTTCTAAATGACTATTCCTTCAAATTCATTTGATTTTGCTTTTTGTTGGCACTTATATAAAGTAAACTTGGCCAAAAGTACAAATGTGCTTTACCTGGAATTCCAATCTCAGATTCATAATCAAGGAAAATCATGGAGATGTGTTAATAAGTGAAGATCCTTAAATGTTTTGTGTAATAATTTTTTGACTGCCAAACCCTCCCCTTAATCCAATGTGTACTAAGCTGAGTGAAAAAAAAAAAGTCTGACAAAATGAAATGGCAGTAGTAATTATGGTTTCCACATTCAACAAAAAGGATTTTAATTATGTTTAGTTATCAAGTTGAAGATCTAAATGTCACCATGGAATGGAAAACTATGAAGCATTGATGTTTTTCCTACATTTTATAATTATGAAAATGTTACCTTTAAAATATTGTACAAATCGATGCCACATCACTTTTTAAAAATATAAACTTTTGTGAAAGCATTATATTTGACATTTGACAAGTTTCATCATCAATGTTTTACTTTATAATACTCTTGGTTAAAATCAGCCAGCCTAAATAATACTTTCATGATGGAAGTTGTTATAATTTCTAAGGAAGAGGTGTTATCTACCCAAAAAGATTTCACATTATATGCAATATAATTACCTAATTAAACTTTCTTATATCCTCTGTATCCTTTACTAGGAGTCAATTATTTAAATCATTCACTTTGCAAAGGACATTCATGCCTATAAAATACTATTTTAATACAGTATAAAAATAAAGAGCTAATTTTCCATATAAGTTTCAGATTAATTATAGTCTTTGAATCCACCTATTTACACATGCAGTTCAACTAAGAATTATTCTTGGCTTCATGTTATATGTGCTATTCTATCACATTATCCTCTTTCCTATCCCCACAATTTTGATTTAATGCTCCAGAAAGTGTGCCCTTCAATTTTCTTTTCAATAAAGTAGAAAATATGTAACTTTTTAAAATATCTGGGTAACTTAGGTGGAGTATCTGCAAATAATTTACAAAGTAATATAAACAAATATGAATTAGTTTATTAAATAATATGCGAAGGGGCATATATGGGCTAAATTCCCATCATTCCTTGTGAAATCTTTTGTATTATGTGACAATGGTCACTACCAGTTATATTTTCCCAATACCAAAGTTGAAAAAGAATTAGCCATGAGACAATCAAGGAAAGTATTGCTTCATAGAGTGAGAAGCAGAGTAGCAATAATAATATTTAAAATTTTATCTGCAAATAAAGGCAATCTGAATCCACTAATTACTATGTGTAGAACATTCCAAGTTGTTCCAGGTGGTAGTTGATGTGGACTACTAAAATGTACCATAAAATACCAATCATACAGTGTAGTAACATAAAAAACACACTCGAAAAATTATGCTGAGCTTTCCTTCACACATGTGAATATGTAGCTGAAAAATGTGCATAAGGCTCTAATTATGAGGAATCAAGCAGACATTCTTTAGAGCTCAAATTGGAAAGCAAAAACACCAGCATAGAGGAGGCAATCAAATTTATACTTTTTGTTGTTTCAGTTTCTTATATATAATCACAGAATTTGAGGGACTACTATCCAATGTAGTCCAACCCAAAAAGAAAAGGAATCTCCACTATAATATACCAAGGAATCATCATCTAACATCTATCTATTGGAGACCTTCACTGCATAAGAAATGCCATTACATTTTTTTGACAGCTCTGATTGTTAGGAAGTTTTCCCTGACATAAAATTTAAATTTGCCTTTTTGAACCCCCATCCCCTCCATTAGTACAATTTGAAAGTTACCTTGGTGGATTTTTATGACTTGAGCCCTAAGAATCTGGATTTTCCTCTTGTTCTGATGCCTAATCTTGGATAAATGACTCATACCCTGGAAGGTTACACTTCTACACTTATAAAATGGAGAAAGAATATGTAATATGCACCTATATTGTACAACATAAGGAAGTTAAATAATGATAACTATTTTGTCCACAAATGCCCTTAAGAGTAACAAATTGTATAAATGTTATGAATTGTGACCTTTTTGCCATAGAACCCAAAATGCTGGACACTTAGATACCTTGAGCTTTGCATTTCAGATTGAAAGTTGATGACATTTTCAAAAGTAATATTAATAAGGTTGTGCTTTTGAGACAATGAAAAGATAGATGCACACGTAGGTATGAATTTTTAGGCAAGGAAATGTCTACAATTAAAAGATGTTTGAATCTCCAAATCTCTATTACAAGCTTATTTTTTGATCTACAGAATCAGGCTGGTGACAGGGGATTTCTTCCTATCTTCCTGAGTCAGAAAGCTGAATTCAAATCCTACCCCAGATACTAACAGTGTGAGCTAATCATTTAACCTTTCTAGGCCCAAGCTCTCTTATTTGTAAAATTATAATAATAAGAATACTTTATAGTAAAGAACTACTTTGCAGAATAACTCAAATGAAATAAAATGTGTAAAGTGTTTTGCAAACCTTAAGATGATATATTTTTTAATATTTAAATTTAATTGCTTAATTTAAACTTAAAACACCCAGCACATTTTTAGCATTTGAATCCTTAGAAATTTAACAACTGTGCACTCAAAGACTTCAAAGTGGTTAGATATTTTTCATGACTTAAACATATACATTATTCTTAATTGTCTGAATGTAAAATATTGTAGTTCCTTAGCTATCCAAAAGTAGAATGCAAATAAGAATTTCAATGGATTATTTTGATATTCACCAACTTTCTCGTTGGTGTGAAAAAATCAGTTTTCAGCTTTAGTTTTCTCCTCCTGAGCACATACATCATTTATTATTTGACTTGCTGGTTTCTTTCAGTTCTCTGTCTGGTTCAGTTCTGAGATTTACTGAATGTGAATATTCAATCTGTCAAATGTAAGCAATTTTATTAAAGGTTTGGAATACATCTTGAAGCAAATAACTCAATGTTCAAACTTTTATACCTTTTTAAAAAATGGATTTAGCTTTATGACCTTTAAGTACCTTAGAAATGAATAAAATTTATTTAAATATTTTTAAAAGATTTGTTTAAATGATAGGAAAAGAGACTCAAGGTCTTTTTTTTTTTATTGAGAAACTACCTATATACTAACAGATTTCATCAGTTATAAAGAGGCAGCCCAAGAGAACAATAAAATCCTTCCCATCTGTTTATTTCTCCATTCAGATGATGCATAATAATGACTCTCAAGGTCCTTGGAGACCTTAAGATTAAACTCGAGAAAATAATACATTATGCTCTTTAATTCCTAAAAGTGAATTCAATCACTAAAAAGTCAGCATTAATAATAATAATGTATGTGTGTGTGTGTGTGTATGTCATATATATCCTACTTGTTCTGAAAGGTAACACCAAAGTCCTCTTCATAGTTTTTGCTTACCAATGTTACTTTTAGCAGGAATAGAATCTACAAAGAGAAAAGTCTTTCCTTGTTAATATTTTTTTTTTTCCGTAGGGGTTAATGTATTACTGAAGAGGAGAAAAATATTCTGAGTCTGGCCAGGGAATTAAAAAATTCTTCTAGTCTTCATTGGCCTACTTAACAGTGGTATTAATTTGGACAATTCTCAAACTTTTGATATTCAGGAGCGTCTTACATCATTCGTTTTGAGGGAGAATACAATGAGATAATGCTTATGAAAGTGTTTTTAAATCTGTTTTTAAGTTATTAAAGCAGGCAAGGAAGGTTTTTGTAAAGGGAAGAGAGTCGTCTGGGTTTTCCAAGAGCAAATATAAGCAAAAGCACAATTTGCATTAGTTATCTTTTTTTCTTGAAAGAGAAATCTTTAAACCTCAAAAAAAAAAAAGGCATCTAATATAAGCCAGGTATTTGGAATTTTCAGAATTCAGACAATTCGGGCTTGAGGTATGTTTTGGGTATGGGTAATATAGAAACATTTCAGTATATTTGTAATTTACAAGTCTCAGTATGTACTTAAGTGCTGTGTGTACTTAGCTGTTGAATTTAGATTAAAACTTTAGGGTGATAATCTTTATTTGGCTTGGGTTTTGTTGTAGTTGTTGTGGCGGTTGGTGGGTTTTCTTTGAAAAATGGGGGAGGTAAGGAAATAAAAATTAAACAGTCTATCACCATTTAGTACAATTTGAGGTTTTTCCAACTAAATCTCTTTTGGGAGATTATGATTTGACCTTTAATCGTCAAATGCTACTTTGACTAAATTTATCTAGTTGCTCCACTTCCCCGTGTGGTAGGTTTGGGTTTGTGATAGCCACAGTAATTCTGGGAAGTGTTTAAAATTAAGAATAGAGTGCATAATCCAGAAGCCAGAAAGTACCCACAAACAGGTTGTCTTGACTCTCAAATCAGCAATGGTAAGCATTAATCAGAAACCTCTATTTAAAGATTTCAACAGAACTGCCAATAGGAGGATGAATTTGAAAAGAGAACTCCAGCTGAATTTGGACCTAGAAATATAGACTTTATTACCTTTTTTTTTCTTTCCATTTTGGGCAGTTCTGAACCACCACAAACATCTGCCTGAAACTTGCAGGGGGTGAGTAAAGTGTTGTCAAGATTCAAACATCTTTCTGACCCCAGGAAGGAGCTACATTTGTCATGGAAAATGCTAGATACTGGGCCTCAGATCTGACTGTCCTTGCCTCCTACCTTTATCCAATGTGATCCTGAAACTCTTAATGTCTGTCTGACCTTGTCATTTCTCCTGTCTTCACAACAAGGCTTTGAATCTCCTAAGGGTAAGGTTTGGGAGTGGGGGGGATGCGGGTGGAGAGATTTGTGCTGTACTGTCAAGAAAACTTCCTCTGATTCAGACAGCACAGTGAAACAAGACTATTCAGTCAGTCCTGCATGTCTTGGGGTTCCTGTCGTGGTGGAAATGAGTCACATGAAGAAAATACTTCCTCTAAATTTTGGGATGCATTTATGATTCCCCACTTTAGACTAATATACAATAACTTTGGGGAACTGGAGAGGTTCAAATTAGGTGTAAATAAATAGAGAAAAGGAACTTTGAGCTTTCAGATTAGCAATGCTCCTAGGAAGAACAAAATTAGGAAATCCTGGCTTTTTACATTGTAACAATTCAGTGTAGGGTTCTTGACAGTGATAGGATTGGAATATCCCACACCTTCAGAAAAAGTAATAGAAATTGGAGGATTAAAAATTGGGAGGAACCTTAGGGATCATCTGCAAGTCACTTAATTAGTCTCTCCTACTTTCAGTTTCCTGGCTTGTAAAATGGAGATAATCAAAAGTATAGATAGAACAATTTTGCTAATCAAATGTATGTAAAGACCATGGTTAAGTTTGTCAGTTGTCCACTGTTATTATAATTATGTAGTCCTATCCTCCTATACACTCTTTTTGCAGATGAAGAAGCTGAGACAGTAATAAGTCATAATTCAAACCCAGTTGTTCTGACTCTTCACTGTACCACTGGGTTTAAAAAACAACCACTATAAATCCCAGAACCATCAGTCTCTGAGTGTGCTATTTCAGAAATGATATATACGAGGAAATCAAGATCCTTCCTAAAATTGAGCTCCCAGGGTGCCCCTTGTCCCTCAGTCTTTCCTTACCTGTCCATATTTGACCTCCTGCTCCAAAGACCCTTTCTCCAGCCCATTGACCGGGTGCGGGGCAGGGGTGGAAAAGTTGTTGCGGCCCAAACTGCTCCACTCTTCTACCTTTGGACTGTGGTAGGGGGAGCTGTCGCTCACTGTGGTGGAAGTACAGGAAAAAGGCAGAAGTTAGGCGGGATAGAGCCTGGCTGGGACTGCTGGCAGACTCAATGATTTGGGAGGGGGTGGGAGTTATTTACCCTCTCCTCCAGTTCTCCTAATATCTCCAGAAAGGAGTGAAGTGATGTCTCTAAATCCCGAGTCAGCAAAGCTCAAACTCCTCTTTTGTCTTCCCTCAGCCCTCCTCAGCACTAGGCCAAACCATATCTCTTGGTCCTTTTGAATTTAAGGTATAGCCTGGGTTATGCTCCACTCAGAATGAGTATGCAATGGCCTGGGTCTTTCTCTTAACTATTCCAACAAGATTTTTCCTTTTTCAAAAGTGAGACTTTTGTTTTCTGCCTGACTTTAGTGGGAAAACAGGAGGAAGAAATCTGGGAAAGTGTGGTTCTTTTCTGCATCAGGGAAAGAAAATGAAGAGGCAATATGGACCTGCCTCCTCGTCTCCATCTTAAACCCAAAGTTAATTGGAGGCTAACCAAGATCAAGGAGGAGGTAAGAAGATGTAAAGTACAAAAGATGTAAAGACTACACACATCTCAGGGTTAGTGTGAATGCGATTCTGTTTATGGATATCCCTCGGTATTTCGTATATGTGTACATCAATGGAATTCAGTTCTTAATCTTGGATCCATGATCCATTTTTTTTTCTGGGGCTGAGAGGAAATTCCTGAACTTGGAGAGAACACTCCCCCTCATTTTCAATAATCTAGAACTAAAATTTAGCATTCAATTTATCCTTCAATTATAAATTAAAAACAAACATTACTTCTGAGAAGGTGGTGTTTCTTTCCCTAGACTGCCAAAGGGGTTCTAAAAAACATGAAATGGTAAGAACTACTGATACAAATACTTTCAAAATCCCCTGAAAGCATATAGACATGAATTATACATATGTAGAACAGATTATATTAGTGCCCACTAGATTGTCTGATACAGTTACACATTATTAATGATTGGGAATACCTACCGGAATGTGTATGTCAGCCAGGTATCGGATATGAATAGTAGAAGTATTTATAAGAAAATAAGGAATTGTGAAAATGAATAATTTGTCCATCACCCTAAAATTCTGGGCTTTATAGAAAGGGTTTGAGAAAGAGTGGCTTTGCGAGAGGAAGAGAATAAAAATGAAAGACGTTTTAATAATTCAAAACTTTAGGGAAAGGATCTAGAGGTTCAGGAATTCTTTTGGTTTCCAATCAACATACACAAATATAAGCGATAAAAATTCTAAAAGCCTAAGGCAATGCTTATTCATTTTCTATTAGTCTACTTCTTTAAAAGAGACACAAAGTTAAAGACAAAGGCACTTCACATAATTTTATTTTGAAGTGACACGGATTGAAGAATTAGACTTCCTCCCCCCACCCCAACTCTTCCCAGTAACTATATATATATATACATATACATATAAACAATGAAGGAATGTTAAAGAGCAATGATTAAGTGGAATATTGATTTTTCACAAGCAAAATTTTGAACACGAGTATTAAAAACAATACATCAAAATGAAGATTTTACCCTCCTCGCTCACTAGTCAAAGAAACTGCCAACTGACACTTAGTCTAACTATGATTTCTGTGGAAGAACTTTCTTTTAAATTTTGTCTACCCCCTTGAATGAGTTTCCCCCACAATTTAATTAGGTCGTGTTCTCATTTGGATTGAGGCTCTCTCTGTTCCAGCTCAGGGCTTTCTATATCTCTTCGTCTTCCGTAGCAAAATGTAGTCGATGGGCATCAGCCAGCAGATGACTTAAGAAACTGAGATCTCTCAGAGAGCCCCAATTCCTGCAGATCTCACACTTTCCCATGAATAGGACCTTCCTTTAAATGTCAGCGAGGTCAGTTTATCCTATAAATCAAGGGCAAACAACCCTCAGAATGCAGCTTCCAGTGTTCTGTTCACCCTAACCTGGCTGGCTCTGAAGAGGTTAAGAGTTACATTTTTAAAAGAGTCCTTTAAATTCTATTATCGACAACAAGGGAATGAAAAAGTTAAGCCTCTTGTTTAGTTACTGCAAGAGGCAAATGTGTCTATGTGGTGTTAATAAAGGAGAAAACATTTAAAGGTATCTACCGCACCCAAAATGGAATTGTCCCTCTGGTCTTTTCATATGGACAGAGAGTTAGAAAAGAAGGACTTACACTCCTCAGTCCTTGCTATTATTTGAGGTCACTTTGACTTGAAGATGTTTTAACAGTTTAGTAAAAGAAAACAAACTTCGCCTAAGAAAACACGGATCGACATGGACCTCTGGGAGCCAATCTACCCCACAGAAAAGACACTCCCTGGTCTATCAACAAGGGAAAAGGTCGTGGGAGGAAGAAAATGTGTATGGGGGCCTGCGGCTGGAAGTTAGAAGGAGGAAGGGAAAGATGAACCATTCTTTAGCTGCTAAAAGCGCGAAATCAAAAACACAGCTTTGACTCTGGTAGTCTAGGTGTGGAAGAAGTTGAGATAAGGAGAAAAACCGAGAGCAAACAGTTCTAAGGAGAGACAAGGGGGCGGGGGAAAAGACTCCGAGTATAAGGAATTTTAGTATAAGGAATCTCTTTGGACAAAATTAATGGTTAAAAGATCTATCGACAAAAAAGAGATTTTAGATAGAAAAGTTATCAACAAAGATTGACACTATCTCCCTCTCACTTCCTCACCACTCTCTACCCCCAAATGAAAGAAAAGCGGAAAGAACGGTAATAAAGCAGAAAATTAGTTCCTGGAAGGAGAACCAGGCAAAATAACCGATGGTTTTCTATTTTGGCTCACTCGCTGTTTCAAAAAGTGAAGCATAAGAATGAAACCAATTAGGTGACATTTGAACTTCCTGTCTGAGCAAATTTGGCCTGATTGCGAGAATCCGAGAAGGGGAACCCTGCAATTTCAATGAAAAGCTCTTGCTATGTGAGTCTGCATCTGGGAGTCGAGACTATACTTATCTTGGTGAAGAGTAAGTGGGTTCCCTCTCCCTTCTCCCCTGCTATTTAAATCTAAAGTTATGCTGCACGGGATTCGAAATTTGGACGAAATTCTAGAAGATAAATTCTAAAGCAAAGGAGAAAGAAAGAAAAGGAAAAGGAGCATGTGAATCATGAGTTTGGTTGGGAAGGAGTCTGCTGAGTAGCTTGAGGTGAAGGGGAAAAAACAGCGATTTCAAACAGAGAAGGCAGAGAAGGGAGCACTGCTTCCCAATAAAAATCTTCCTGTTCTATAACGGGATCAGGTGGGCAATCGCGAGACAGTAATTCCCCATGCGGAAGACACTAAAGCTGTTTGAAAGTCTTAAAGAAAGGCTAGGATGAGGCGAGAAGATGAATATCGTTGCTACTATTCCCTCCCTTCCAGGCCCCAGGCGCGCCACGGTCCAAATTTACCTTGGTCTGTGATGGAGCGGATTCCCAGGATATCCGTGACAGAGTGCGAAGAGGGCCAGGTTCTAGGCATGGCCATGTTGCCAGGAATTCCAGGCACTCCGGGAGGAGTGGGTACTTTGGCTGCTGCGGCAGTAATGGGACTTGGATAGGAATATATATGGTTATAAGGCAAGGCGGGCTGCGGTGGTGGCTGATGCTGTTTGTAAGAGTCGTACTGGCTCTGCTGAGACAGGTTACCAATCTTGTTGCGCAGGATTCGGCTGATGGAACTGACTGAAGGAACGTTGTACTTGTCACACACACCGTCTGCTAACAAACGATCGCGTATCTCCCAGGCAAAGATTCCTGGGTCCCTCTGCTTGTAGGTCCGGATATGTTTCACTACTGTGGGGGTGGTAACCCGAGGTTTGCTGCCCCCAATGGCCCCAGGTAAGATGGAGCCAGTCTCATTGTAGCGCGCCAGTATCTTACTGACACAGCCATGGGACACTCTTAACTGCCGGCTGATGTCACAGGGTCGGATGCCCAATTGGGCCAGTTCCACGATGCGGAGTCTGATGGCGTTGGGTAAAGGCCTCCCGTTCACGAATACCCCTCCCAGCTGGTTGACCTCCCCGAAAGCTGGCTCTGCAAAAGAACATAAACGCAAACAACGCGCGCGCTCGCGCGCGCACAGGAACACACACAGATCACTGTGACAACTGTCAGATCACCCTTCTTCCTCCTTCCCGAAGCTCTCGAAAAATAAAGAAAGAAAAACCCTGGGATATTCCCTCTAGAGTATGTCAACCGATACTCCTTCCTCCCCCAGCCCTAAACCAAAGTGGGTCTTCAAATCGCATGGTTCCGAAGCCTCACTGAAATGAACTATCCGACTGCTTCATTCTCCCACCCTCCTCCTGCAATCCAGTTCGTCTGTTGCTTCATAGGCAAACAAATTACAACTAAGAGCAAGTTGTAGGGCCATAGGCTTTCTCCAAACTTTCCAGAACGGACTACGGCGTATCGGACACATTTCTTGGGACTTAAATTAGTCCATCGGATCCACCGATCAGTTTGATAGTCTGCCCAGCCAGATACATTGACAAATTCGAGGGGAAGTCAAATGTGTTGAGTCCCTGTCTAACAAAATGCCACCATTGTGATCTCTAGTGTTGTTACACGTTGTAAAAGCTCCTTTACTGTAATTGCTTTAATAATCACTCAGCCACCCATTAGATCTCTCTACTCTGTACTGTTGACCTTTAACTCATTGTTACAACTTGTAGAAACATGAGCAAAGTCAATAAGCAAGTTGTGACTCTCCGGCAACAAATCTCTCTCTCTCTCTCTCTCTCTCTCTCTCTCTCTCTCTCTCTCTCTCTCTCTCTCTCTCTCTCTCTCTCTCTCTCTCTCTCTCTCTCTCTCTCTCTCTCTCTCTCTCCTCTCTCCCCCTCTTCTCATTCTCTCCTCCCCCCCACCCCCCGCCACTTTTTCCCCACACCCAGTCTGACAGCACTGAATATTTCGCGGATACAACAGGCAACCACTTACCCATTGCTTTGAGCGGGGACACCAATAAGAGACTCTAGAATTCCAAGAACAAATTTTCGCTATCTCCTTAGTGCTTCGATATTTCTGTCTCCTCTAGCTCTGGCCACGGGTCCCTCCGATTGATCCCAGGAGCAGACAGAAAGAACTTAAAGAGAAAGGAATAAAAGGAAGTCTGTGCCCTGATGAAAGAGGTATGAGTTCTGCATTTCAATCTAAGCAGTAAAGTGGGCTGGGCTGAGTTGGGAGGGGTGTCTCTGCCTATCAATCACTAGTGGCCCACCCCCAAGGAGGCGGGACTCAAAGAAGAAGACTTTGAGATTGGCTGTAGATGGTAACAGACAGTATAATCCCGGTAACTCCTTCCGTTCTCTCTTTTAGGAGAGCTCCGCACCTGGATTACTAAATAACAATGGAAATGAATATTTAACATCAGCCCAATTGGAACTCAAAAATCAAAACAAAATATATATTGAATAGTCAAATTAAAATATTAAACCAGATTATGGGGAAAGGGAACAAGGAAGAGAAGGAAACAATTATGTTGGGTCAAAAACAAATAAGTAGGTTAGCATTAGGTCAGTACCTTTTTAGTGGAACATCACACAATTACAGTTAACACATGAATTGGAAAGTGCTGGCGGAGGAAAGAAAAGAAAAGAATTTAGAATTATATAATCTCTAAGGGTACCACAATTTAGGCACGAAGAGCCCTACCTTTACAAACTCCACCAGAGCAAGAGAAAGGTAGGCCTGGTGAGACCACCCAAATTCAGAGGTTTGGAGAAGATGATAAAGTTCAACATCCTTTACCACAGAAAATTATTACATGAGATGATTCGATCAGAAGACAAGAAGGTGACCATCACTTTATGGCTTTACCTAATGAAGCTCAGTGGTCCCACCAAATAGCTATCTTCTCTACGGTACAACCCAAGACCAGAAAGAAGGGCCAGGGCTGAGGGAAGTGCGACCCAGCTTTTGTGAGTAGTCTTTAATTACAATACTAAAGTACAATACTAAAGTTGTAGCCAGACAGTTGGATTTGGCTATATTAGTGCTCTAGGTAAATCACCTGGTACAAGCCAACCTTGTGAAACATCCATTTCAAAGTTATTTCCCATTTAACTGATGTTGTTCACAACTGACTTTTAACCAACATAATTGTGTTCAGGTCCAAATTTTAGGAAGAGGAACGTTGGCTGGCTTAAATCAGAAAGCTTCGGTGAAAGGAGGTGAAAATGTCATGCCTGCGTGCTTGCGAGTGTTTCCGTGTTCCTGTGTGTGCATGTATGTACACAAATTCAACCAACAGTCCTGGCTTTTGGGGAACTTCTCCAATAACATAGAAATTGTAAAGGACCTGATTATCCACTTGTGCCTACGATCACTCAATTAGAATATTGGTATTCCGTGTTTTCGTAGATTGTGGAGGTTGTGATTTAAAGGGGAAACCAGGTTTACTATGTCTTTTTGAATCTGTCTTGCGGAACTACACCTTCTTAACAACAACAATAATAGCGCTTCACATTTGAAACATTTTGCAGTTTACCGAGAGGTTCCAAAATACAGGTTATCTTTTGATCTTCCTAACAACCCTGTGAGAGTGGGTGTCAAGTTAGGTATATAATTATTCCCCTTTATAGAAGAGGAGTAGAGAGATTAAATTGACTTGCTCAACATCACACAACTAGTAAGAAACTGACTCTGAATAAGAACCCTTGAATTGCATCCCTTAAACAGCACAGGAAAAAAAAAAGCTCAAAACAAAAAACAAACCAAAAAACCTCTTAATCTTACATTAATTTACAGATTTTTTTTACAGATTTAATTTACAGATTACATGATTTTTAAGATATTTAGATCCTTAACTGTTTGCATTCAGAATACCATGAAAAGTCCCAAAACTAGAAAGAATACTTGGACATTTTCTGGTTTTGTTGTGTTAAAGTCTTCTGATTTTTAAATTTTGCTTTGATAACATTCCTACCATAACCTGATGGGGACACCCATCTTTTCAGAATATACTGATTTGCCCCAGCCATTTACAAAGAGATTTTTGAGAAGAAATTCTCTTCTCCTACCTTGCTTAATTTAGTAGGGTGATAAATGTTCAATTAAAATGATAAATTTTGCAATATAAGAATTTATGAGGTTGATTTGTCATTTTAAAATTTAATTAAAATACTTATATCTGAAAAAAAAAACCCACACCACCCCCATTAGTATGTGTTACCTATAATTGTTTGCTTCACTGTGTAACAATTTTCTCTCTCAAAGACTGCAAATGTAATAATTTGGGGAGACTGGACCATCGTGGTTGGTTCCCATTCCAGTATCTTTGATAATTAGTTTTTTCCCAATCGTCTCCCGTTTCCCCAGAAGGTCTAGAGGATTTAGTGAATCGCCCTATGGATTCGCATGAAGGGATCTGGTATTTCTTGAGAGTGTTTTAGTAGGAATTTCAGGGTTTACAGACTACACCATGGGTTTCCCTTTCTGCAATCTAGAACATTTGCAATACCTTTCTGTCCCTCTTTCTATTTACTTCTGGAGTTCGCTTTAATCATTGCCCACTGCCCACTTCTCCACGCTTTTTCTCCCCCCCACTCCCCCCTTGGGTGCATCAAGTATAAGCCTAGTTTGTTTTTAATTTACCGCTCCCACTACTTTACCACGAAGGTTCTGGCCTTCTTTCTGCTGCTCTCAATATGTGTTTCCAATATAGTCTGTTAAAATAACTTATACAATCCTCGAGTGTCTCCAAGTGGCTTAGAGAAAAGGTTTGTAAGCAGCGAACACGCTTAACTTGTTTCCATTTTAGTGAGGTGTGCAGGCAGCGGGTGAGGGTCAATTCTGCTGCTTATCACAGAGAGAAGAGTTTTAGGAGAGGTAAACAGCAAAAGGTACATTCTGCTCCAACTGACCAGGTTAAAGCCTAATTTCAAATATCAAATTATCAGAGAGAACTAAATTCCCAGGTAGTGAGCAAGATGGAGAGGGGATTGGGGCAGAGAAAATATACTTGGAGCTGGAGAAGAAGGGGATGACTTTGAGCAACTTTGTGTGCTTCCTTGAGTTTGAGAAACCGCAGAAAGAGACTGAGAGAAGTGGCTGGAAAGAAAATGAGAGCAAGAAGAGTTTTGTTAAGGGAAGACATTTTAAAAAGTGAACTTGGGGTCCAAAGCCTGTGTTGAGTAAGCAGAAGGGTCAATATAGATCTGACATCTTGCTTTAAAGTGAGCCCAACTCCCATTTTGGAGATAACACATGGATTTAAAGAATTTGACTGCAAAGATATATTTAAAGACAAATGAAAAGCACAAATCCCTTACAGTTTCAAATGGAAGAAAAACCAAAACCTCAGCTTCCTTTTAGGGGAGATCCGTTCTCAGTTCTCAATGTAAATATTTACTCATCAGAAAACTTCAAGTTTTCAAGAGAAGGAATATGAAGGAGGCAAAAGGAAAGGGAGCAAGAAGCCCTTCTCAACCCACCCCATCCTCATTTTGTCTTGTTAAGGCCTATAAACCTTCTCCACTAGGGGAGAACAAGGTTGGCAATAGTGTGGGAGAGAAAGGGGGGAAGAGGCTCATAGAGACAAGTTTAACTACAAACAATGCCCCAGAGAGTTTGAACTGCCCCTGTAGAACTGAAAGTTAGAACCAATAATGCCTTAAATCCAGGTGACTCCTTTGGTTTCCCCTTCCTCCACAGCACTGCTGACTAGAGGCTCTATAAAAACTCAATAAATCTGCCACCAAACTCAGACCCCTGGAGTTTCACCTGTAACACACATTTTCCTCCCCCCCCCCCCCCCACCCAAAGCCTTGGAGCACAAGTCCACTACCTGAAATGTGCCAGGTCCGATAGATACTAATAAGCCCAGCTTCCAGAAGAAACAGATAAACAAATGGACCCAGGTCATTCTCTCGTGGCTCCTAGAAGGTTTTAGGTAGAGCAAACCTTCCAAGATGCTTCTCTTTTCTTGCCTATGGGCTGTGCTCTCCCTTCACCATTTCCCTACCACCCATTTTGTTCTTTGCAGATACCTCAATGAATACTGAGGGACACGAAGTCCACAATGTCTGAAAAAATATGGGCTACAAGCTATTTGCAGGCTGAAGCACTCATTTGTTTATGCGTTTTCCATTTGAAAATGAGTCTGGCTGGGGAGGAGAAGGAGTGAGAATGGAATGATTCGTCCAGGGTTTTTCAAGTTAGATTGTTAGAGAACACAGAGAAAAATAATACCAAAGGGTAATATCATAATCTTTCCTTACATATGAACGAAAATGCACTGGGTTGAGCAAATGACAGAGCCCAGGGAACATCATTGCAGAGAATGCCTAAGGATACCTCCTGTTCTCAGTCCTATAGAAGCGGGGGTGGAAGGCCTCTGAAAGCAACCAAGACGAAGCTGGACCGCAATCACAAGTTTGGAAGTTTCAGTAGAGAGGTTTTGCCATGGTTTGTGAGGGAATATATCGAGAACCAAAAAACTGAAATAAGAAATCTTATTCACTTAGTAAATGAATGTAAATCAGTGAGAAAAGACCCAGTAGACAGATAGACAGGGCAATGGATGGGAGCGGGGAAACGTGGGGAGAGAGAATTATATTGAAACCAAGCAGGTGTACTCCGTCTGTGCCTTACAGGGATTCGGTATTGCAGGTAACCAAACAGTTGTCTAAACTGACAAAACTTTTCTTACACTTACTTGAGTCTCAATTTTGGACTTGGGCTGCAGTGGAACAGCTTTCAATTATATAGATCCAAAGTAAATGTGGAGCAAAGCCGTAGCAGCATGGGAGAGTTTTTACCTAGACCAGCTCGGGTCGCAGTACAGGTGACTGGATTCCAGCAAGAGTCAGCCCAGAAGTTCTCTCCTCCCTCACTGACTTTCTCTAAATTAAGAGACTGCTCCAAATAGTCATTACATTCTCGTGGAGAAGTTAGGGTGATGGAGATCACAAAGTAAGTGCGTATGGACGATTTCGTAGATTCAAGAAAAGGAGGGAACAAACTGTCAGAAGGAAAGGAAGCAGAGGAATGGGGTGGATTTGGGGCAGGTAAGAAGAATTAATGTAGAAACTGTAGGCTCTTTAAAAATAAAAAGCATCCATCTCAGCATCTAGATGCACTGCAAAATAGAAGATGTATTTCTTCGAAAAAGGAAAAGGATTATCGAGCGGGGCTCTACGAGCACCGGTAGAGATGTGCACAGAGCAATTTGAAACACCATATGCTAGACCTTTGCTTAAATAGATTCCCAATGCCTGGTTTCAGGAGATGGGGCGCAATCTGGAAGAATAGGGATTACCGACCTAACAATCTCAGCTCCCCCCTCCGTAGAGGAAGACGGATGCCACCCAAATTCCTAAGAAGAAGAAGCGGCCTGGGGATGGGAGATGCGATTGCTTCAATGCTTCTCTTTATCTTTCGTTCTCCTTCCCTTTTTCCTCCCACCCTCCCCACTCTTTCATTTTCCTTTGACAGCTCCGCCCAGCGAAAAATGCCTTGCCATATTCAGAGAATAAGCCGTTGCTTTCTGGTGCCCCTTTCCACGAGCAGTGAAATCTTAACTGCGCAGCGCCGCAGGAGGGAAAATTCCCTTAATCTAAAGTGCAACAAGAACTGTAAGCGGCTCTGCAATTTAGGATAGCTCTTTCCCCTTCTTTCAATGAGAGGAGGGGCCAACTAACTAGAAACCCGCTTTTAATTCTTCTACTGCTTCGGTTCACTAGGTGCGTCCCCCCTGACCCCCTGTGAGCCGCCGACACTCCCCCCCCCCCTCCGTTTTTGCTCAGACCCCCCCCCCCCCCGGTTTAAAAACAATAGACATTTCTTTTCGGTTTCCCAGCATCTACTTCAGTTGCGATTTCTCTCCCCTGCCTACCCTCTTTGTGTTTCAGAAAAGAACAGCATTCCTAGGCGAAAGGCGAACGGGTTCACTTCATGCTAATATCTGCTAATATCTAAGGAAGCCTTCCCTGCACCGCCCCCACGCCCCCCTCCCCCCAGCATAATAAAGAGGAGAATGCCATTACATTAAACATCTCTTTCTGAATCTAAAGATCATCCCTAGTTCAATTTTCACTTCCAGAAGTCTGAATAGATTTTGTTCAATTTTTTCTTATGAAATAGTTAAATAACAGAGAGGTTGCTTCTGTGTAAAAGACTGATCAGGTTAGTTTACGATTAATACAAGAAGAGGAATTTCCATTTGAGAGGCTGATAGAGAGATCGCAGCCTTTGGAACACAGGGAATCTAAACCACATTGAAAAATTTGCTTTGCCGAACAAATTGTTTTTTTCTGCGATGGTGTGGCAACATTCACAGAAATAGTGACCTGTGAAAAAGGGCAATTATCCCAGGGTATTTGGTCAAAGACATTTGCAAATCTTATTCGATTTTTCAGGGTTGCCACTTAAATTGCAAGATTTTTCCTGCTTACAAGTAAGGATTTCTTGATTCTAAAAACTGCTGTTTGAGACAGATTCCTCTAGGAAGGTATGTCACAGAGTAGAAGGAATTAAATTTTTGTGTGTTTTGAAGAGTAGGTTTTTTTAATAATCATATTTTTAAATTTTTTCAATATATAGGATATAGATCTGCTAAATATTACTTTACCCCACCATTTCTGTCCTAGATCAAAACTCCCCCCCATCCCTCTGGAGCTTAGGTTAAGACAATGTGTTCAGAGGATTTCTCTCTGGGGAATAAAACAAAATTATCACACATTTTATTTAGAATGTTTCTGTACTAATGTTCTCAGTAGGAGTGTAGGAGTTTGCTCTTTATTTGTTCTTTAGATAGCAGAGAGGCTTTCTCAGAAGGATGCGATATGTCAAGAGTCTGAGGTCTCCAGTCTCTGAAGGTCAAGAGGATTGGGACAAGCACATATAGTCTTGGAATAAGCAAAATTTGTGCAAGTCCATATGGGGAGTGTCTCCTTGTCCTGGTGGTGCTTCACGCTGGGACAAAGACAACCAAGCACCTCCAAAATCCCATCTTCAATCGCAGACTTTTTAGTGTCTGGGTTTAAAGGTGAAGTCAATGGTTAGTAATCAATAATAAAGTGTGTTCAGGTAGAAACCCTGCGCTATCACATATTGGGCAACACACACACACACACACACACACACACACACACACACACACACACACACAAAGCAGACACAGCCCTGAGTCCTTTGACCTTACTTCGGGGTGGAAAATTGAGCACTAGGGCCTGGGCAAAGATGGTCAAAGTGTAACTGGTGGATTGTGCCCGCCTCTTCTGAGGGCTGTACCCAATACACTACCAGCCAGCTTTTCTGAGCGCAGCGCTAACCACATCACAAAACTCTTAAATTAGCTAAGTTCCTAACCATTCCCGTCTCACGTCCAATCCTGGACAGTCCGCCTTTACCGGACAAACAGGAACACAACACAACACACACACGCGCGCGCGCGCACTTTTTTTGTTTTTCTTCTTGGCTTTTTATCACCTCAGAAGCTGCCTGATCCCTAAGAGTAACGGAGTCTCATCTCTCTCTCCCTAGGTAAAGAAGACCTCGTCAAAGCGCCATCTATAGGGGAAATATACCCGTGTGTCAAAGTTGGGAAAACCCTGGGGCACAGAATAACTTTTTTATATCTCTCCTTTTTACCTTTTAAAGTTTCGACTTGTACCTAAGACTTTTTTCTCCTCAACTTTTACAGGGGCCTAACCTATCAACTAAATTCTCTGAGTCACAAATTAATCTGCCTCTTTTAAAATCTTAAGCCCCCCCCCCCCAATAACTGTCCTTTAGTACCTTGTTGTCCCAAGACTTTTAAAAAAGTCTTGAATACTGCCTAATCATACAGTACTTAAACCGTGTTTGGAGTAAGTCAGGAAGGAATATGTAGGGTGTCCCCTATTTCAAAGATCGAGGTATCTAATCTCTTGCCCACTGGAACCACCACAAATGAACCCCAAATTTCTCTGATTCCATTCCAGCACTTTTGCAGCTTATTACAGTATAAGTATTTAAAATAACTATCAGTCAATCCATCTATCTTCCTTCCTCCCTCCTTGCTTCCCACCTTCTCTCTCTCTCTCTCCCTCCCTCTCTCTCTCTCTCTCTCTCTCTCTCTCTCTCTCTCTCTCTCTCTCTCTGTGTGTGTGTGTGTGTGTCTGTCTGTCTGTCTGTCTCTCAGATGGATGGAGGTGGGGGAAAGATAGGGAACGACAGAGAACATCCTCACACCTTGACAACCTCAAACTAACCTCCTCAGAGAAAGGTGAGGGATAGTCCTGAAATCCTAATTCCAGTCCATCATAAAATTCCAAGGTTGTTACAAGTCTTTTTGCATTAAGTCCACCTCATCTCTCCTCAACAATTAAAGATGACTCTTCTTTTCATCAAGCCTTTCTTCTTTTGAAGTTTCTAAGTTCATTGGTGCCAAGAAAAGAGTGTGGAGAAAATTCAAAGCTATTTGTTTATAACAATTTCTTTTCTCTGATTTTTTTCATAAAAATTCTGAATATCAAGCTCCCTCAACTTCCTCCATATACTTCATACCTTGTCTAGTACAAGGATAAAAGACAGGATCCTCTTGCTTCATTATTATTTTTTTCTTAAAAAAAATTTAAAGTAGGAACTGACAAAGGAGAATCAGAGAAGCAATAGCATTAGAACGGATAATTAACACATCTGTCAAGGCTGGGGTGGCTTCCTCCAGGCAGCTCAGGTCTCTGAGAGCATCAGGCTATATCTTGGCACAGTGAGAGGTGGGTTTTAGGAAAATTCCTAAAAAAGAGGTTAGAGAACATTTAAGGGGAATAGAGGAAGGGGAAAGAGAATATAACACTTACATCTTTATTTTCCTAGGTCAAAGGATTTGATCTTCTTGGGTGTATCTTCTGAAAAGGCCTAGGTTTGTAAGAGAGAGTAGAGTCACACCCAACCAAACCTAAGTTCCCAAGAAACTAGCTTTGACCAATGGAGGCACTGGGACACCCAATAAACAATAAAAATCAAAACTTCATTACCTTTGAGGGTCTCAAGACCATCCTAACCCCGATTTTTGGTTTTCACTGCCAGATTTACCCTGGTAAATTATTGTTTGGGTCATCCCCAAGGTCACAAAAGGCCTTTCCTTGTCAGAAAGAGTCCATCAAGTTTTGGCAGATTAATGAGATTTTCCTAGTCTCTTTCAGACATGATACTGGGCTTCTAGGGAATTTTATTGTTAGTTTCCTTCTCTCTCTTGCAAGAAAGCAATTTCATGTTTCTTTTACAAGTAGTTCCCAGTGATTACAGGCCTTTTAGCTGTGTCAATTCTTACTCTTTTGGAGCTCTTACAGGGAGCAACAACTAGCATTGTCTTAGGTTTTTCTTCTAAGACATAAACCTGGTACAACTTTCCTTTCTCTCCCCTCTTAAACCCCTCTTTGGTAGACTTCTAAGAGTCCAGAATCTAGTTTAATTATAAGAGAAGCACCCTGTGGTGGAGCACCAGCCAACCTTGAAAGAGAGGCATGTGATACTGAATTATTGTGCATAAACTCTCAAGGTGCCTAGCATTTAGAGCTTGAAGCACAGTGTATTAGAGGAGGTAGTACAATCAACTGAAAAATACAATAGTTCTAGAATTAGAGAACCTTTATTTAAATCTTATAGCTTGGGCAAATCACTTAAACTCCCTGGCCCTCAGTTTCTCTCACTAGTAAAATGAAGGGATTTGATTATAAGAGGTCATGGAATCCTATGATCCTGCTATTACAGGGAATAGGTAATACTTCTGTGTAAATACTGAGGCCTATGAAAACGAAAAATATTATAGCAATGCAATGTGCTATAATCAAAGGGTACCAATTAAGAATAATCTTTTCTTATAAGAGAAGGGGGTAAACAGGAAGGAGGAAGTCCTTGAAATCTTTATTACAGAACAGTTTTACACATAGGAATCAATACCTGTTTGAAATAACATGAAAAAGGAATCAACTGGCTTCAAATAACACACATTTTAAAGTGTAGTGTCTAAAAGATTTTTTAAAAGAATATCCTTAAAGGTTTTGTCTTCTTAAAATAGCACAGTATTGTTCTTATACCCTCAATGAAAAGGAATTGGTTTGTATATGCCTGAAAATAAAATTATAACTATACTTCCAAACAAACCAACAACAATAACAAAAAAATCAACAAAGCCCATTTAGATCTGTGATTTTGATGAACCAAATTTTCCTTACCTGTTACACTTTCAAGTTTTTGTTAATAAATATGCCTGAGGAAGCTCCAGAAGCAGAGAATGGGATTCTTTGATAAAGATAATGCTAGGAAAAGAAATTCTGTGTTCATAAGGTTGGGATAGAACCTGGAAATAGCCTGTCATAACCCTTCATATTCTTAGATATAGCCATTTAATAACAGGATTTTATTTTACTTTGGCTAATTATTTGTTCATTTGCATTTCATAAATTGTTGACCAGAAAGTTTATTTAATCAGCTTCAGAAGTAAGGAAAATTCCCTTCCCCTCACACCCTTCCTCCACCCCACCCCACATCACTTCAAGGCTCCTACTTTAGTTAAATCTGTGCAACAATTTTTGCAATTCTTTTGCTTGTTGCATTTCTTCTGATCCTGGACTGACTATACCCGGCTACCTGGTGATTTAGTTCCAGTTTGTCCTGAAGCATAACTCCAGTGAAGTGGCCCTTTGCTGTAGTCACCCCTTCTAAGGTGGATAAAGCAAAGGTCTAGACCACAAGGGACCATTAAAAGTCCCCTGACACCTTTTTGGAGAACTAGAGTTGTTGTGTCTAATGTTCTGGCAAATTGACAACTGGGGTTCTGCCTACATAAATTCCTCTAGCAGCTTTTATTGGCTATGGAACTTATATTCAATTCCTGTCCCAAACAATTATGTTCTGCTGCAATGCCCTGTCTGCTACACGGTTCAGTCCTCCAGGAGAAACTACCTTTCAGTGGCAAGAGAAATAATTACCCTATTTAAATGTAAAAACCTACAATAATGCCACTTTAAGGCTAAAAATTTCAACCCTGGAAACTCAGGAAATGGCAGCATTAGACTTTTTCACATCTTTGCTGCTATTGCATAGTATATAGTACACTTACAAGCCTAACCTATACTCCAAAATTCAATATACGTTCACTGTCATTATGTTTTATGTTAGAAAACTATGGTATTGTTTGACTGCCCAAAATTTTTTATTTCTAATCTTAATGCTTTTATTTCTCTTGACTTTGGAGCTTAATTATTTGTAGTACAGGTAAGCAATGTAGGAACGATTAAAGTTACTGGAAAACTAATTGGTTTAAAGATAAGAAAAAATGTAAAATCTCCTAAATCTGAGAACAATGAATGGCCACACAAAGTCTTATAACTTCCATATAGAATTATGCTCACTCTCAATCTTACATCATTCAAAACCAACTAGACATTTCTTATATTCTTATATGGAGCACTTTGAAAAGACTTAATCTAACTTAATTCAAATTTGTTTCTCAGACTTTTAAAAAAAGTTAGAACTAAGCAAACATTTTTCACCCATGGGTGGGGGAGTCAGACTCTAGAGACTGGAAACATTTAAACTTAAACATTTGGAGTTTATCTATAAGCCAACATAATCAAGGAATGCCCCCCCCCCCCAATATCCTGCTTTTATTGAATTTTAAAATAGAATTTGCATGTTCTAATAAATTACTTTTTGCTATCTTTGGTGAAAAGATTTTAACTTCCAAACAGATATTTCCACTTATACTTCATTTTTTCTCAAGGGCTTACTTGTTTCAGAAGAAATAAGGAAAGCAAATAAAAATATAGAGGGTTAAATGAGCATAGGTGGAAACTCAATCATATACATAGACTTTAAATTTGCATATACAACTGCTAAAGCATTTGAAAAATTTTCAGGATAAAAGGATTCATTTAGGGTATTGTTATTACTAGAGAAAAATTGGTCTCATTGGGGAACACCCTTGGAGTAAAATATATATTTAAATTTTTGAGAAGGAATGCTTAAGGTATAATTGAATGGTGCTGATTTATACTGCAATTTTTTTTCCTTCAGGATTTCTTGTGTCAATAGAAATGATGAAGGCAGAACTTTGTTGTCTGTACATGCCACTAGAACTCCAAGGTGAAGGTCTTGATTTCACAATCTTACCACCCAATTGTACACAGAAAGCTTCAAATACAATTAAGTTGAAGATACATTGGAATCATCCCAGAAAGCAAATATGTATATAATTTGAACAAACAATCCTTACTCACGAACAAAGAAGAATATAAAAAGAGAAGAAAAAGAAGAAGATCAGTATGATTTATCACCTAAAAATCAGAATTACTTTTGGATAGTTATTAAACTTGCACAAAGATGGGATGCATGGCCACAACAGTTACATAAGGTGACTCTAATGCATTTGGAATCACTATTCTAATTCTCTTCTGACTTGTTATCATTCTCAATAACCAGGTAAAGATGGTGTTTAATAGCAGTGAATGTAGGTCAGCAGTATTTGTGATATATGAAATTGGAACAGAACAGAATGATATCAATAAAGTTCAAGTTTTTGTTTTCTAACAATTGATTACGTTGAAAATGAAACCTTAAATTAAAAGACTAATCTCAATAGAGTATCATTCATGTGCCTATAATCGTCTTCAGAGAAACTCTAATCAGACTATGGCATGTGTGTTTGTGGGGGGTGCTTTTACTCTAATGCTTAGGAATCCTTCTCTTTTTTCTTCCCTTCTTGGAATACCTTGGATGGGAACTACCACCTTAGAAGAATACAATTATATGCAAAATGCAATCCTATTTTGCTACAACAAATACCCAGTATAATATTAGAAAAAAACTTGAGCACTGAGGAGAATTTGATTCCTTAATAATATAACAATGTAGATCTTTCCTTCCCTTTCTCTATTTCCACAGGATTAAATATTTATTTCTTTAAAGAGCAAAAATTTTATATGCATTTTGATAAAACTTTCTTGTTAAAATCTCATGTCATCCTTTGATTTTAAAGGATAACTGGACACTAGATTAATAAGAGTTTGAACAAGTTCATAAATCAATTAAACTTCATTTTAGATAACTAAGACACATATATACTGATTTCTCTTGAAGTTTACAATTTCTTATTTCTACAAATACTTATATATGTTTATCTGTTTTAAATCTTAAGAGCTTATCCAGAGTTTCATGTGCATTGGAGAGATCAATAAGAAGGGTCATCGTATGATGTTTCTTAATGGTAGATTGATTTAAATTCATAATTCTAGGTATTTGCTAACTATAGCCAATTAATATGGAGCCTGGAGCTGAAGAGTTACTCAAAAATGAATTAGGGGGGTAAGGGTGGTGGCAATCAGGTAGCTCAGTAGAGTGTCATACCTGTAGTTGGGAGGACCTGGGTTCAAATTTAACTTCAAACCCTTCCTAGTTATGTGACTCCAGGCAAAGCACTTAACTCTAGTCACCTAGCCTATTCCACTCTTCTGTTTTAGAACTGATATTAAGACAAAAGGTAAAATTCTTTTTTAAAAAGTGACTTATTTCTGTTGTATATTCCCTACCCAAGCACATATAGAAATTAATACTCTCATACATAGAAGATGATTTAAAAAAACCACAGCCTCTAGACATTTGTTGGAAATCAAGTTAAATATAGTTACTTTCTGGGGGCAGCTGGGTAGCTCAGTGAATTGAGAGCTAGCCCTAGAGACGGGAGGTCCTAGGTTCAAATCTGGCCTCAGACACTTCCCAGCTGTGTGACCCTGGGCAAGTCACTTGACCCCCATTGCCTACCCTTACCACTCTTCTGCCTTGGAGCCAATACACAGTATTGACTCCAAGACGGAAGGTAAGGGTTTAAAAAAAAAATATATATAGTTACTTTCTGCAATATCACTGATAGCAAAGTGACATTGGTTTTAGTATTTTACAAGTTATGAATTATTTCCTAGGAATTGTGTATTGATTTAATGTTATTCCTTAGCTTTCCCTGAAATGAAATCTACTTACAGATTGAAATTACTCAAAATAATAGGTCATTTATTTGAAATAATTCAATTTTCAAGTCACATAATATACGATTATGGATAACTAGTTCCATTTTATGAACAGTTCTGCTTAAAGTAAGAAATATGTCACTATTTCCAAATAAAAACATGCCTAAAGGCAGAAGAGGGTTCTTCCAAAAAGATACTGGAACTTTCTTTTCCTATGAAAAGATGACTAGTTAAATTAACAACTAATTCCCATTTCTCATGTTCACCAAGCAAAGTATATGAGAACTTGTATGGATTATATTGTGGAAAGGGGAGAGTATGAAATTCCTTCCACAAAATGATTTGTCAACACTAAATATAAATAACTAGATGCAACTTCCATTGTTCCCGATACAAGGAATAAAAATAAATCCTAAAGCTCAATATTTCTTGTTTTCAGAAGTGTAGAACCTTTAATCCTTTTAATTTATTTCCTTCTTCACTTAAAGGTAAGAACAAAATACATTTGGAAGGAAATTTTTATATTGAGAAAAGGTCAGGTAAGCTAATGACTGCTTGGTATTTTATGACAAGTTTTATAACTTTGGAGTTGCTATAACTTCCAAACGATCATCAATAAAGTTTTATTGGGAAAGGAATGCCAAATGTCTGAATGCTTTTGCACACAGTAAAATCTTGCTACCCCTTAACCTAACTCTCTCCTTTTAACCTCAGTCATAAAGCCTTCTTCTTTTCATTGAAGGCTGAAAAAAATCTTGGCTCTATTTTTCATTAGATTGTATACAGAAGGATCTTACTAGGAAAAAAATTACAAAATAATTTTGGTAAAATTAAATTTTAATTTTGCTTCTTTAAAATAATGTAAAAACTAGTTCAGTTTATTAAAACAAAATTTCAAAGTATTGCTTGAATTTGAGAACTACTAGCTTACTCTTAGAATCTCCTTGCATCAGAACACCTTCTTATATATTCCAGAAGGATGTCATCAAATAATTGAGTGCTGAAGAATAAGTAATGATCTCCCCAAAACAGCAATAAACTGTTAACATTTCCCAAAGTACAAAAGATGATTTGGGGGACTCAATTTAATTATTTAGAAGGAGTCCGAGTACATTACATCCTACTCCTATATTTTACTTGTTGGGGAAGTTGGCAGAGAGGAGTGTCAGAATTAGGCAGGGATGGAAGGAAAGGGAGAAGAAGGGAAGACAGGTCTCTTCTCCTCTCCTACCCCTCAACTGAAGTACATATCTAATGCTCAGAAAGCATCAATATTCAGTGTGTCTGGTCAGCTTTCTTCAGGGTCTGGTCAAAGGGTCAGTCCAATAGAAAGTTTCCCAGGGATCCCTCCAAACCTCTTCCAAGAAATACTCCCCAAGGTAGAATCCTAACAAGACCCAGATTTCCTGGGTTGAATCTTATATTGAGTAAAATCAATATTTGCTTTCTCAGGGAAAAATGAATAGTGTTCATTGACACAGTTAAATAAAGGTTGAACATAAAGAAGAACTCCTTATTAATGAGGATATAAAATGGATATATGAGGAATGTTGGAAGACAAAGAAAAAAAAGCCATTGTCCCATGATCAATTCTGGTAAATGCTTAATTTCCATCTGAGTGTCACCTCTTTCACTTAATTTCCCTCTCTCATGAGGAGAAAGGTATGGTGTGTGTGTGTGTGTGTATGTGTGTGTGTGTGTGTGTGTGTGTGTGTGAGAGAGAGAGAGAGAGAGAGAGAGAGAGAGAGAGAGAGAGAGAGAGAAAGAGAGAGAAAAAGGTTTCTTTTTTCAGAACATAAGACTAAAGGAAGAGCAAGGCATGTTGTAATAGATAATATCAAGGGTGTATATTTGATGGATAGATGATAACTAATAAATCAGATAGTTATCTTCTTTTGCCTACTGTACTCCCTCTATACCTCCCTTTCTCCCTCTTCCTTCCTCTTCTTCACCTTCTTCACCCTCCTTCTAAGTCACTCAGGGTGAGCTATGACGTTTCAGAGGAAATACTTGTTTCTCTACTTTATCTCAAGTAAGGGTTTATTTGGGGAAGACAGAAAAGGATAGAGAATGGAGGTAAGAGGATTGGAGGTTTCCCTATTATCTACAGTGAGTCTTAGGTTGGACGATATTGAGAGAAATGGCAATTCAGTCACTACCATGAAACAAAGCAAGTCAGAGAGAAATATATGGGCTATTGTCCTTCTGCCTTCAAATCAGCCAGGCCACCTCCAACTTGATTATCCCAAGTCCCAGAGATAAACACAGCTTCTTCCTTCAAAGTCACCACCATCAGCCAAGAAGCCCAGAAATCAGTCAGCAGTTGGCTCTTGCCTTCAACTGTTTCCTGGTAACATTCCAAATGGAATCTTCCTTTAATTGACAGATGATCAACCTCCAGCTTCTGTCTTATTGCATGCTTTCCCTCTGGTTTTTGCTTACTTTCCCAATTCCTCTTTCAAAATGTATTATAAGGGGAAGGAAAACTCTTTGATACTCTTCCTCAAATCCAACTGGATAGAATATAAGGTTTTTGAAAATCAAATCATTGGATAGGGAGACTTGTTGCTTCCTTGATAACTCTAAGAAAAGCCAGAGCACTTGTGGAAGGATTGAGTCAAATAGCTCTCTTCCAATTGATGACCCAACTGCGAAGTTTCAGTCTCTTTGTACTCATAGCATATTGGTAAGGATTTCTCTGTCCCTGTTCCTTTCCCCACTCACCTCCCAACTCATCTTCTCCCAACAATTGGAAAAATGTTCTAAGAAAAATTTCCTAATTTCAAAAGGCTTTTTACATTTGGTTTTTCTCAGACTGCAACACCCCACATAAATGCATGCTTTGTCAATGCAGAAGGATTTTCTCCAATGAAGAAGCCTGACTTCTGGCCTTGACTCAAACCTTTTTGGGCAAACCTTTTGATAGGAAGGAGGCAGTTACTATGCCAGAATGGTGTTGCCCAAGGACCAAGTTGACTAGAGAAGAGATGTTTAACCTCTTGGTCCTCCACTAGTTGGGAAGTAGATAAAATCACTTTCTATTCACTGAGGATATGTGAGCCTCATTTTAGCATGGGCACCTGTCAGGATTTCACCTAAGGAAAAATAGAGGCTGTCATCACTTATTTGGACAAAGGCACAGAAGCTCTGGTTTGAGTTTGAAGGGATTTGGAAACTATAATATTAGGTAATTCCTTAAAAAGTAGGGGATATTCAAAGAGATAATAGAAAGGGGAAGGGACCAACTTGTGCAAAAAAATATTTATAATAGCTTTTATGTAGTGGCAAAGAATTGGAAATTGAGGGGATAGCCATCAATGGGGAATGAATGAATAAATTTTAGTACATGTTGGTGATGAAATATGACTTCAGAAAAAGGTAAAAATAGCTGCAGAAATGGATTCAGAGAAAAATATAAGCAGATGTGGGAGAACATATTTCAAAGTAACAATAATATTTTACCATGATTATCTGTGAAAACTTGACTATACCCATCAATGCAATAATCTGGGACAATCCTGAAAGACTGATCATGGGAAATGCTATCCACCTCCAGAGAAAGAACTGTTGGTGTCATCTTTCACATCAATGAATTTATGATTTTATTGTGGGGATTTGGTTGCATATGAGTGTGCTCTTACAACATTGACTAATATGGAAGTGTGTTGTGCATGACAATAAAAATAAAATAAAATAAAATAAAGACTGCAGAAAAAAGTAGGGAATATGTATTAACCTAGAACTTCAGACTCAGAAGAGATTATGATGTCCTTTGAATGGGGAGAGAGACTGGTGATAGTTAGGGTGGGAGAAAATTGCCTTCAGTTGCTGGAGAGTGATGGAGAGTTTGGATTAAATGAGACAAATCTGAGTTTTTCCTCCATCTTTCTATTCCATGAGGCACTAAATACTAGTAGATAGAGAACATTGGTCCTAGAATCAGGAAGACCAGTTTAAATCCAGCCTCTAACTCTTACTAATTGTGTGATCTAGGCAAGGCACATAACCTCTTTCTGCTTTAATGTCCTCAATTATAAAATGGATATAATAATAATATCAATAACAACCCTCCCAGGAATGTTGTGAGGATCAAATGAGTGTGAATATAATTTTATCTCTGGACCCCACCTCATCAGTAAAAAGAGGGAGTTGTATAACATTTTTCTCTGATTTCTCACACTTAATTGGCTCTGATCTATTAGTACTTGAACTATACCAACTATTTCCAACAAAACAATCACTGAACACTTAGAGTGGAAAATTATTTCCTCCTAATAGTAATTACTTGACAGGCAGAAAAATCTAAAGGATAGTTTGTAGTTGTCTGAGTCCTTCCTTGCCTCAATTTATACAGGCAAAATAAAGGCTTCTTCAGGTGATCTTGTGGCTCACATTGAGAGTTAGTATTACAGTTCAAATGATTCCTGGCCTTTAATATTTACCATGATTTGGTGGATAAAGCAGTTCCAATTCTTGCAGTAGGATACCAGAACCTTTAGAACCACAAGGAGCAATGCATCTCTATTGTGTCTAGGTTATTACAGGCAAATATTTCAACTATAATAAGTCTAGTTCCAGGATAGTTTATTGATGAGTTTCCCAGGGTATTTAAAAAATCTGAATGAGGATTTGTTATCTCCAAACAGTGAAAGATAAAGAACTTCTAATACATAATCTAAATACCAGGTCTTGATAGGCATTATATTCTGTAGGTGCTAAATATTAATATCCTGCAGCAATATGTAGCATAGTTTTTATTTTCTTTGTAACACATATTGGGGTATATGGGGTGTTCAGGGAAGGGTAGTATCTCTGGTATGGAGGGCTTGTCGTGCCCTTCTAGGGCAGCTCTCCAACCTCTGACCCCCACCTGACACCCAGCTCTCACTTGTGGCTCCTAGTAGCTGCTAGCATGCGGCAGTGGCCACACCCTGGGCAATGGCTTAGACAGGCCGGCTAAACCTTGTGAGAGTAGCCATCGGGTCATAGACCCCTGGTGAACCAGGGCTTTGCTCACCCAGCATGTGAAGACTGCTTTGGCTGAACAGACGGAAGAAACCAATAAGAAGGTTTAATGGCTGAGAGGGCTACATAGCAAAGCACTGTGGAGTGCTTAGGGCATGTTGGAGCACAAAAGACAACAGGGCTATCCAATGCAGCTGAGGAAGTCTCCAGGTGTAACGACTTTTCATGCCACTGGACTTAGGCTTCCAACGCCGAGAGAGTGGGACTGTCTCTGTGCATCACCTTTTCCACTTAAATCTCCTTCACACACAAATATCTTTGTGCACACTCATCTACATCACAGATGAAAACGCACAAAGACAATCATCATCCTCGGTTACTGAGAGACTACTACTATAACACATATGTTGGAGACTAATCAGCTCACAATGTGTCTTTCCATTGTCCTCTGTGTGATATTCATCTTTAGCTTATTCATTAGCTATACTGGTCATTGCCATAAAACACTACCAGTAAAATGTTTGTATTAGAAATATGGGGTTTAGTTTTTATGGGAAACTTGGGGTCAGCTAACATATTTTCAACTTCCTGAAATTTTTTTTCCAATCCTATATTATTCCTGATTCCCTCTGGACTTTAATACCTCATTGCTGGCTCATCCTAAAACTTATCTCAAAGCCTAGGGCGTCTCTCTTGGGAAAACTTTCTGCCTCCATGGTCCAGTCCATCAGGCCTTCCCTTCTACTCTTCCTGGAGCCTCCATTTTGTGGAGGGACAAAGACCTACCTGTCTTCATTCCTTTCCTGACCCTACTCCTAACATTCTGGTCTTTAAAACCATGCCCTTATATACCCTACCTCAATTTTCTGTAGTGCTTACTTCAGATCTTTGTATGTGTCAGACTCCTTTCCTTTCCTTTCCTTTCCTTTCCTTTCCTTTCCTTTCCTTTCCTTTCCTTTCCTTTCCTTTCCTTTCCTTTCCTTTCCTTTCCTTTCCTTTCCTTTCCTTTCCTTTCCTTTCCTTTCCTTTCCTTTCCTTTCCTTTCCTTTCCTTTCCTTTCCTTTCCTTTCCTTTCCTTTCCTTTCCTTTCCTTTCCTTTCCTTTCCTTTTTCTCTTTTTTCTTTTTCTTGTATTTGTCTCTTTTCTTTTCTTCTCCTTTCTTTCCTTTTCATTTCTTTTCTTTGTATTTGTATTCCTAGTACTTAACACAGTCCCTGACATACTGTAAGCATTTAATTAATGCTTTTTCCCTTCTTTCCTGTTTCCTGAAAGCAACTAGCCCACTCCCTTCTGCTTTTTAAAAAAAAAACTCTAATGGACAGGTCATACACTTCTGGATAACTACAGTTGTTTTCCACAAAACTCTATAATATCATGGTACTTCATTAGAGAAAAATTGGAGCCAGCTCAAACTTGCTCATACTAGAGACAGTTGTTAAATTTTCACTTTGAAAATGTATGCTGCATAAAACAGCAAAAGTTACAAATTAGGTTTTGATTTATTGTTTTGTTAGACTTAAGACAAGGAAAATGTTAATACAAATTAATCCTAAAAATATGTTTTACATATATCTTTTTCTCACCTGAAAAACTGGTTATTAAATGTTTACCAGCACAACCCTTGACTTAATATAAACATCACAATGTCATTTGTAAAGTGGAGCACCTGAAGGACTGCATTATTCATAGGGATTTTTTTTTCAATCAGTACTCTATGCTTTATCTCCTCAGTTACAGTGGTACATGCTCTTATAATGCCTGCTCTGGACTCATTCTCCAAACTCACATTTGTCAAGAAGAATGGGTTTCCAGGGAGCAACTGACTACTCCTTTCCTCTGAGGTAAACACGAGATAGGAATAATTTTGGGGTATTTTCTAATATTCACAAACTTTCATCTTGTTGAAACATCAGTAGCAAATAACATGTTGCCATCAATTAGTTTTTATAAAAGAATCTCAGCTGAGGAGGTTAAGGACAGATTCCCCCAAACGAGGGGTGCATATTCACCTTGATACACACTGACTCTGAGGAATTGGCTCAAGTTTAAAGAACCAAGACAGTCAGACACATATATGAATAGGGCATGTGACTGTGGGGCACCTGGTAATGTTTGACCCTTTTTGACATTCTTGAGACCCCTGCCAGGTTCACTTCTGGAGTAGGCATCACAAAAGTCAAGCTAGCTCCTTACAGAGCACAATTATCTCAATGGCAAAATCTATTAATAGAAATATGGGGCTGGTTTTTCACTGGAATCAGTTCTATTGCTACCAGCTCCTGGTGGTCTCTACTATTGACTGCAATTGCTGAGTAAATTTTATTTGGCTCTTACCTTTAATAACTCAAGTTACTTATATCTCTAGATACTTATTCATTCATGAGCTGGAAAGAATAAATGAAGACAAAAGAAACAGAGGTCCTATGGACTCGATGACACTTTTATGGGAGATAGAGCTGACAACCCTTCCCCACTCAGCAACATATAATGAATAATCCTTCTTACTGGAAAGCCTCTAAAGAAGAAAAAGAGGGACAATTTGATGAAACCCTCTGTACTAACTCTTAGTTCCAAGTCTTCATATAAATAGAAGATTCTCTGTCACCAGAGTACCAATCCCTTAGTCACTTTTGTATTTATAATTGGAAACAGATTAAAGAATTCTGTGTTGGATAGATACCAAGTAGGTAGTGTATAAATCTTCAATGCTATTGATAAAAGCAAAACTTCACATGCTTTAAAGACTAGGCATTCAGTATTCAGTCCCCAGAAACATTTTTATAGAGCATATATCTCCTTGTTTTATATGCTGCTCTTTGTTATCAGATGGTCATTGAACAAAGTTATTATTTCTGGTGTTGTATTTTCCAAAGTATCCTGAATAATTGTAATGTACTAGGAGAAAATTTCTTGTAAAAGAGTCTGTATTGCTACATTTTTGGCATTTCATGCTGCTGATTTGAATGTTTTTTTTTCATAATCATTAAACAGTGTTGTTGTTCATCCTTCCTTTTTGAAGACCAATGATATTACAGAGTGATGTCTTGATTTGTGAGTAAATTGGATTTAAGTGAGGCAGAAGTGCACAAAATCATTAGCTTCACTCTTTTCTAGAATCATAAAAATACAGTGGCCAGACAAAATTCAGTATGACTGGTGATGACCTGGAATGCAGTGGATAACCTTGGGGTCTTTGATAGTCAATCAAGCTCTATGAACTTTACTCTAAGCCTCCTTCAGACACTTTCAAGACCATTGGAACAAACTGTTCTCATCACTTGCTTGGAGTAGACATCCTCCTAACTTATCAATGGGTTTGAGACCTGTCAATTACCCTCAACCTGGTTTAGCTCATCTTCCAAGACAGTTTTACTGGGGTCTGGTGAATGCACATACTACAACTTCTTGGAAGCACAGGTGAGAACTAAGTAAAAGGTGCACATCACAGGTAGACAAGCAACACTGAGAAAGGTTCAGCAAGCCCTCACACTTGAGGTGTTAGCCTTCCCTGAACACTCTATACATCCCATCAATAAATAATAGATAACAGGATCATATATCTCCATCTCTACATTTCAGTCATTTAACATGGTAATGACATAATCCATTACTGAATATAATTTATAAAAGCCTGATATCACATCAAGGATAGCCTCAATTAATGTATTTATTACCATCATAAAGATTTTACATAGATGGGAAAGAAACTATATAGGTCAGTAAATAATGATGTTTTCTTAATGGCCTTTTGGGAGCATTGATGAGGTTAGATGTCTTTCTGTCCTTGTACATTTATCCTTCAATACTCTCCCAATTGGTATGGCTTCCAACATGAATCTCTTCAAATTTATTATATCCATAAATTGCTTTTCTACCTTCTTTATAAAAGCACTGTAGCAGCAGTCCTGATAGCAACAGTTGTCTTTTTATGCTCTACAATGTTAGTGTCCAAATGTGGTGGTTCCATTATTCTTGAGGGGAAAATAGTTTGTTGAATTTTTTTTTGTATTTTCCATTTTCCTTTCATTTATAGTCCTCATTCAATTTTTAGCTTTTAATACCCTTTGCATGATTTTAGTTACTTGGCTATGGTGCCAAGCTTTCCCTAAAATAATTTTATTTTCTATTGTCTCTCTGTTTTATAAAATTATATTGTTCATGATTGTCCATCTTTTATAATATTTTATAGATGAGTTTATCTTCTAAAAATGGCCTTTGTCAGTCATTTCTCCAATTGACTCGTCAAATATTTGCTAAGGTGTTTTTTTATTGTAGCAATTACCTTACATTTATTTAACTGCTATTTGGAATTGTTATAATTGGTGTCAATGTTATTTCTGTACTCCGTTACCCGATTTTTATTTTCAACAGTTTATTAAAATAGTACAGAATCAAATCAATCACACTCCAAGTCATATTCTCATTACTAGTTTTTTATTTTGTTTAGGATAAATTCTAATAATATCTCTGATGAGTCTACAGGTACAGAGATAGCTGACTTAGGGATTACTTCCAAGTTCACAATAATTCTTTTCTTCTCTTAAATGTTTTGGATTCATTCTTTATGATATTATTTGGGGCTTGTCAAGTACAGGGTGTACCATTTAAAAAAATAAAGTGTTCATGAGTATCACTAAATAGAAGAGTAAGGAAATTCCAGGTAAGCATGACTCCAGTCTAGATACGGGATGCTTCCTCTCCCCAGCACCCACTGAAATAGACTACCTCAAAAGACCATAAAAACATTTTCAGAAGAACAGAGGAACTCTACAGTAGGATGCAGCATTGAAGGTACATGGGGTTTGGGCATTTCCACACAATAAGAGGGTGAAAAAGCTCCCACCCAAATGTGAGCCAATATACCCTCCCCCACTCCACCTACAGAGCCAGAGTCAGAGACATCCAGAATAAGTGAGTGAGCAAGGGGCACCTCTAGAGTGAGCAAGGGGCACCTCTGGGTCCTTGGGAGCTGACTAGGACTTCTGGGGCCTACCCCTGAGAGCAGCTACACCAGAAACCTCAGTGTGCTAGGGAGCTCAGACTGTAGGCACTTTCACAAACAACGGAGGCTGTGGAGATTCGAGAGCTTGTCTCAGGCAAAAACCTTGCTCCTTAATACCATACACAGATAACCAGCCCAGCTCACTCAGATTTCTGACTAAAAAGGGAAGGAAAAACCACTATAGGGGTGGCTAATTCTGCCCAGGACCAACAAACACCATCCAAGAAAAACAGGAAGAAGGTATTCACCCTGGGAAATTTTTATGGAGGGAAAACACAGGCTACAGAGGAAATAGGGGAAGAAATTCAAACAAAATCAAAACTTTCAAAAAAATGGAAATTGTCTACAAGCTCTGGAAGAATTAAAATTGGAGCTTATCAAAAAGATGTAAGCCTTCTGGCAAGAAAAGTGGGAAATAATTCTAAGAGAAAATAACAGTCTAAAGGACAAGAACACCCAATTGGAGAAACAGTTGGAATCCACAAAAAGCAGTATAGACCAAACTGAAAGATGAAACCAGTCTTTAAAGACCATAATTAGGCAACTGGAAGACAATGATCTTGCAAAACAGCAAGAATTAATAAATCAAAGTCAAAAGAATGACAAAATAGAAGAAAACATAAAGTATCTCACTGACAAGGTGACAGATCAGGAAAACAGAGGGAGGAGAGACAATTTGAGAATTATTGGTCTACCTGAAAACCCAGAAATGAACAGAAATCTTAACATCATAATACAAGAAATCATCCAATAAAACTGCCCTGATGTTTTTGAACAAGGGGGCAAAAATAGACATTGAAAGAGTTCATAGAACATCCTCTACACTAAATCCCCAAAAGAAAACTACCAGGGATGTAATTGACAAATTCCAGAACTATCAAACTAAGTAGAAAATTCTACAAGAAGCCAAAAAGAGACAATTCAGATGCCAAGGAGCACCAATAAGGATCACACAAGACCTGGCAGTTTCCACACTAAAGGACCACAACACCTGGACCATGATATTCAGAAAGGCAAGAAAATTGAGTATTCAACCAACAATCACCTATCCATCAAAACTGACTATATACTTCTAGGGGAAAGTATTGCCATTCCACAAAATAGAAGATTTCCAAGTATTTGTAAAGAAAAGACCAGAACTAAGTGGAAAGTTTGATATCCAAACACAAAGATCAAGAGAAACATGAAGAGGAAATAAGAAAAAGAGGAAAAAGGGGAAAAATGTTTTTTTTTTAATTCAAACTCTCTTCAATAAGGGCTACAATTAGATCAAATTATATATATATTAATATAAGGGGAAATGTCATTTGTAACACTCAAAAATTATATTTACTATTATAGTAATTAGAAGAATCATTCACAGGAAGAGATTGTGGTAATAAGTGCAATAAGATGATATGCAAAAAAAAAAAGAAAGGAAAAGGGTGTGGGGAATCAAAGATGGCACCAAGAGATACTTGAAAAAATAAAATAAATAGGATAATTTTTATCACACAAAGATACACATGGGAAGGGGATAGGAAGAATACTCTTATAAGAAGGAGAGGAAGAGAGTGCTAATAGGTAATATGTAAACCTTACTCTCAGTGAAATCAACTCTGCGAGGGAAGAGCATCTAGATCCATTGGGATCTTGCATTCTATCTTATCCTACAGGGTAAGGGAGAAGGGGAAATTAAGGGGACAAAGGGTGAGGGAATACAAAAAGGAAGGGAAGTAGAGGGGGGGGAGGGAACTTAACAGACCCTAAAAAAACAAGAAGGGAACAAAAAGGGAGAGACCAGAAAGGGAAGCATATCAAGGGAGGGAAGTATATGGATTGATTAAAAGTAAATGACTGGTTTAAACGGATATAGCAAAAGAAGAAAGGACAGAACTAGGAGAGGATATCAAAATGCTACGGAATACACAAGTGACAATTATAACTTTGGACATGAATGGGATGAACTCACCCATAAAATGTAAACGAATAGAAGAGTGGATTAGAATCCAAAACCTTACCATATGTTTTCTACAAGAAACAAACCTGAGGTGAGTAGATACTCAAAAGGTTAGAATTAAAGGTTGGAGCAAAATCTACTGGGACTCAACTGATAGAAAGAAGGCAGGAGTTGCAATTATGACATCTGACAAAGCCAAAGTAAAAATAGATCTGATCAAAAGGGATAGGGAAGTAAATACATCCTGATAAAAGGGAGTATAGACAATGAGGAAATATCAGTAATCAACATGTATGCACCAAATGGTATAGCATCCACATTTCTAAAGGAGAAACTAGTGGAATTGAAGGAGGAAATAGATAGTAAAACTATACTAGTGGGAACCTACCACTAACAAATTTAGATGAATCAAATTAAAAAATAAATAATAAAGAGGTAAAAGATGTGAATAAAATCTTTAAAAAATTATAGTTAATAGATATATGGAGAAATAATAAATAGGGATAAAAAAGGAATCCATCTTCTTTTCAGCAGCACATGCTACATTCACAAAGATTGACCATGTACTAGGTCATAAAAAAACATGGCAAACAAATACAGAAAAGCAAAAATAATAAGTGCAAACTTTTCAGATCATAACACAATAAAAATAATGATCAGTAAGTGTACATGGATAGCCAAATCAAAAATTCATTGGAAATTAAGTAATATGATTCTCCAAAATCAGTAACTTAATGAACAAATCATAGAAACAATTAATAATTTCATTGAAGAAAATGACAATGATGAGACATCTTTTCAAACTTCATGGGATGCAGCCAAAGCCATACTCAGGGGAAATTTTATATCTCTGAGTTAATATATTAACCAATTAGGGAGGGCAGAATTCAATGAATTGGACATGCAAATCACAAAACGTGAAAGCAAACAAATTAAAAACCCCCAGAAGAAAACCAAATTAGAGATCCTAATAATTAATGGAGAAATTAATAAAATTGAAAGTGATAGAACTATTGAACTAATAAATAAGACCAGGAGCCGGTATTTTGAAAAAAAAAAAACAAACAAATAGACAAAGTACTGCTCAATCTAATAAAAAAAGGAAAGAAGAAAACCAAATGAACAGTATCATAGATGAAAAGGTAGAACTCACCTCCAATGAAGATGAAAATAAGGCAATCATATTAAAAACTATTTTGCCCAAATATATGTCAATAAACAGGCCAATCTAGGTGATATGGATGAATATTTACAAAAATATAAATTGCCTAGATTAACAGAAGAAGAAATAGAAATCTTAAATAATCCCATATCAGAAAAATAAATTGAACAGGCCATCAAAGAACTCCGTAAGAAAAAAATGCCCAGGGACTGTTGGATTCACACGTGAATTCTATCAAGCATTCAAAGAACAGCTAATCCCAGTACTATACAAATTATTTGAAAAAATAAGCAAAGAAGGAGTTCTATCAAATTCCTTTTATGACACAAATGTGGTACTGATTCCAAAGCCAGACAGAAAACAGAGAAAGAAAACTACAGACCAATCTTCTTAATGAACATAGATGCAAAAATATTAAATAGAATACCAACAAAAAGACTCCAGAAAGTGATCAGGATGGTTATTCACTATGATTAAGTAGGATTTATATCAGGAATGGAAGGATCAATATCAGGAAAGCCATCCACACAATTGACAACAAGCAAACCAACAAAAATCACATGATTATCTCAATAGACCCAGAAAAAGCCTTTGATAAAATACAACACTCATTCCTATTGAACACACTAGAAAGTATAGAAATAGAAGGGTCTTTCCTAAAAATAATAAACAGTATCTAGCTAAAACCATCAATCAAAATAATCTGCAATGGAGATGAACTAGATGCATTCCCAATAAGATCAGAAGTGAAACAAGGATGCCCATTATCACCTCTATTATTTAACAGTGTACTTGAAAAACTATCAGTAGCAATTACAGAAGAAAAAGAAATTGAGGGTATTAAACTTGGCAAAGAAGAGACCAAGCTATCACTCTTTGTAGATGATATGATGATCTACTTAACGAATCCTAGAGAATCAACTAAAAAGCTGGTTGAAATAACTTTAGCAAAGTTGCAGGATACATACAAAATAAACCCCCATAACTCATCAGCATTTCTATATATTTCCAACACATCTCAGCATCAGGAATTAGTAAGAGAAATTCCATTCAAAATCACCTTAGACAATATAAAATACTTAGGAATATATCTGCTGAGACAAACACAGGAACTATATGAACACAACTACAAAACACTTTCTACACAACTAAAACTGGATCTGAGCAATTGGAAAAAACATTAACTGCTCATGGGTAGGATGAGCTAACATAATAAAAATGACCATCCTACCCAAACTTGTCTATTTATTTAGTGCCATACCAATCAAACTTCCAAAAAACTTTTTTACTGAATTAAAAAAAAAACATAACAAAGTTCATTTGGAAGATCTAAAGATCAAAGATATCCATGGGAAATAATGAAAAAAAAATATAAAGGAACGTGGCCTTACAGTACCAAATCTCAAACTATATTATAAAGACTGCTTTATTATCATCAAATCATCAAAAAAATCATCAAAACAATTTGGTACTGGCTAAGAGACAGAATGGAGGATCAGTGGAATAGACTGAGGGTAAGTGACCTTAGCAAGACAGTCTATGACAAGCCAAATATCCCACCTTTGGGATCAGAACCCACTATTTGATAAAAAAAAAACTGCTGGGAAAATTGGAAGACAGCATTGAAGAGATTAGGCTTGGATCAACACCTCACACCTTACACCAAGATAAACTCAGAATGGGTGAGTGACTTGAACATAAAGAAGGAAACTATAAGTAAATTAGGTGGACACAGAATAGAACACATGTCAGATCTTTGGGAAGGGAAAATTTTTAAAACCAAGCAAGACTTAGAAAGAGTCACAAAATATAAAATAAATAATTTTGATTACTTCAAATTAACAAGTATTTGTACAAACAAAACCAATGTAACCAAAATCAGAAGGGAAATAACAACTGGGAAACAATCTTCATAACAAAAACCTCTGACAAAGGTTTAATTACTCAAATTTACAAAGAGCTAAATCAATTGTACAAAAAATCAAACCATTCTCCAATTGATAAATGAGCAAGGGACATGTATAGGCCATTTTCAGTTAAAGAAATCAAAACTACTAATAAGCACATAAAAAGTGTTCTAAATCTCTTATAATCAGAGAGATGCAAATCAAAACTCTGAGGTATCACCTCATACCTAGCAGATTGGCTCACATGACAGCTATGGAAATTAATGAATGCTGGAGGGGATCTGGCAAATTTGGGACATTAATTCATTGCTGGTGGAGTTGTGAATTGACCCAGCCACTCTGGAGGGCAATCTGGAAGTATGCTCAAAGGGCACTAAAAGACTGTCTGCCCTTTCATCCAGCCATAGCACTGCTGGGTTTGTACCCCAAAGAGATAATAAGGAAAAAGACATATACAAGAATATTCATAGAAACCCTTCCTTACTGATCACAAATTGAATGCTCCTAGGGGATTGAAATTCAAACTTAACAACAGGACAGAGGCAGGGAACCCTGCTTCTACCACAAAAGCTGGAATCCAAGAACACTAGGGTCTAAGGGGAAGGCAGAGGGAAGGTCCCAAGACCCATCTTCCCCAACCCAGAGGGCTGAGACCCCAGCCGCAGAGGGAACCTCTGGGCAGGCAAAGGTGCTTGTTTGGAGGGTCTACCTTGTGAGCAGCAGGGTGCCAGGCTCGGAGCATCCAGTGTGGACAGCAGGGAGGAAGCCAGGGAGAGACCGGGGCCTGTGGCTGGGTCCTTCCATCTGTCTCCAGTCTCACCAGGAGGTTTTTCCCTTGGGGCACATCCAGACAAATCCAGTTGAACATAATCCTATCAGGACTCCTCAGAGCTCAGGGAGGCCAGGACCCCTCCCCCCATAGAGTGCAGGACCTCCAGCAAGGACAGGAACCTCAGGGTGGGCAAAGGCACTGGGGAATATTGAGGACAGAGGAGAAGTAGCTGGAGAGAACTGGAGAGAGTCTGGGTGGCCCAGCCTTTCAGGAGTCTTTGGTCTCAGAGCACATACAGCCCAACCCAGTTGAACTTAATCCAATCAAAAGCCTCCAGAGGAGAGAGAAGCTAACATTCCTCCCCTAAAGACTGTACCAAGAGATCTGAGAAAGCTCCAAGAAGGGAGACTGACAGCCCCAAAACCAAAAAAAAAAGAGAGAGAGGAGTAAGAGCACAGACAAATAGGGGGAGCAAAGAAGGGGTAAACTTGAACAAACAACAGAAAAAGAAGAAAGAAATTACAATAGACAGCTTCTGCGCAGGTAATGAGCAAAGAACAAACTAAAAAGAGGGGGAGGGATCAGCAAAGGAAAAATCAGAAATCACAGGGAATTGGACATAGGCTTTGGAAGAATTCAAAATGCAATTCAAAACACAATTAAGAGAGGCTGAAGACAATTGGGAAAAGAACTTAAAAACTAAGATAAGTCATCTGGAAACAGAGGCACTTGAACTAAAACAAGAAAATAGTGTCTTGAAAGCCAAAATCAACCAGCTGGAAAATGAGGCAAAGGAGATGAAAGATGAGGCCAAGCAGAGGAAAGATGAGGTTAAGAAGATGAAAGATGAGAAAAAGGAGATGAAAGATGAGGTATAGAGGATGAAAGATGACCTCCAAAGAAAATCAGACCAAAAGGAAAAGGACGACCAAAAAGCCAAGGATGAAATCCAATCTTTAAGAATCAGAATACAACAACTAGAATCAAGTGACCTCACAAGGCAGCAGGACACTATAAAATTAAACCAAAAGAATGAAAAAAATGAGGAAAATATGAAGCATCTCATTCACAAAACAGAGGATTTAGAAAATCGTTCAAGGAGAGACAATTTAAGAATCATTGGCCTATCAGAAGACCATGACAAAAGAAAAAGCCTGGACATTATATATATATTTTTAAACCCTTACCTTCCATCTTGGAGTCAATACTGTGTATTGGCTCCAAGGCAGAAGAGTGGTAAGGGCTAGGAAATGGGGGCCAAGTGACTTTCTTAGGGTCACACAGCTGGTGAGTGTCTGAGGCCAGATTTGAACCAAGGACCTCCCATCTCTAGGCCTGGCTCTCAATCCACTGAGCCACCCAGCTGCCCTCTGCCTGGACATTATCTTACAGAAAATTATTAAAGAAAACTGCCCCAATATCCTAGAACAAGAGGGAAAAGTGGATATTGAAAGAATCCACAGATCACCTCCTGTACTTAATCCCCAACTGACAACACCCAGGAATGTTATATCCAAATTCAAGAACTATCAGACCAAAGAAAAGATATTACAAGCTGCCAAGAAGAAGTCATTCAGATACCAAGGAACCACAGTGAGGATAATGCAGGTTCTGGCTGCATCCACACTTAAAAAAAGAAAGGCATAGAATATGATATTCCGGAAAGCAAGAGAACTAGGTCTACAACCAAGAATCAACTACCAAGCAAAACTGACTCTATTCTTACAGGGGAAAGTATGGTCAATAAAATAGAAGAATTTCAAGGATTCGTAAAGAAAAGATCAGACCTGAACAGAAAATTTGATGTCCAAGCACAGAACTCAAGAGAATCATCAAAAGGTAATTAAAAAAAGGGAAAAAAGAAAAACAAAACAAAACAAAAACATTTTTAAGAGACTCAATAAGTTAAAATGATATTTATGCCTATAAGAAAAGAGGTAACTCTTAAAAACTGTTGTTATTACCTAGGGAGCAAAAAGAAGTACACTTAGAGGGAACAGTGACAAACTGTATAGGATGAAAAGACAAGACATAAATAGGTATATAGATATATGCATGCATAAATACATACACATGAGTATGCATATATATACATATATATATAACTAGAGCTTAAAAATAGGTTAATATTAAAAGAAATGGAAAAAGAAAAAAAGGGGGTAAAAGTATATGTCACAAACAAGTTCATGGTGGGAGGGGGGAGAAAATCAAAACACTGCAAGGGTAAAGAGGTCGGAGAGAGGAAATACTCAACTTTACATGCTTTGAAATTGACTCAAAGAGGGAAAAACAATCCAATCCATTGGGGGCAGAGAATAGATTTGTGCCCTATAGGGGAGTAGAAGGGTAACAAACAGTCTGGTGGGGAGGGAAGCAGTACAAGGGAGGGAGAGGGCAAGGGGTTAATTTTAGAAAGACTACAGGGAAAATAAGGGGGGGAAGAAGAGAGGGGAGTAGAAAGGGAAGTAAAATAAGAGTGGGAACAAGGGGAACTGTTTAAAAGCAAACATTGGTATAGAAGGAAATAGTGAAAGAAGAAAAGGCAGGAACAGGAACAGAAAACAAAATGCTGGGAAATACACAGCTAGTAATCATAACTCTGAATGTGAATGGAATGAACTCACCCATAAAAAGCAAGAGAATAGCACAGTGGAATAGAATCCCAAACCCTACCATATGCTGTCTACAAGAAACACACATGAGGAAGGTAGATATCCATAGGGTGAAAGTAAGAGGGTGAAGCCAAATCTATTGGCCATCAAATGACAAAAAGAAGGCAGGAGTTGTAATCATGATATCCGACAAAGCCAAAGTAAAAATAAATCTAGTTAAAAGAGATAGGGAAGGTAATTACATCCTGATAAAAGGCAGTATAGACAGTGAGGAAATATCTGTACTCAACAGGTATGCACCAAATGGCATAGTGTCCAAATTTCTAAAGGAGAAACTAGAAGAGCTCTAGGACGATCTAGATAGAAAAACTATACTAGTGAGAGAGCTGAACCTTCCTCTATCCAACTAGATAAATCAAATAAAAAAAATAAATAAGAAAGTGGTAAGAGAAGTGAATGAAATCTTAGTTAAATTAGAGTTAGTAGACATGTGGAGAAAAATAAATAGGGACGAAAAGGAATATACCTTCTTTTCTGCAGCACATGGTACATTCACAAAAATTGACCATGCACTAAGGCATAAAAACATTGCAAACAAGTTGAAAAGAGCAGAAATAATAAATGCATCTTTCTCAGATCACAATGCAATGAAAATAATAATTAGTAAGGGAACATGGAGAGGTAAATTGAAAATTAATTGGAAATTAAACAATACGATTCTCCAAAACCAGTAGGTTAAAGAACAAATCATAGAAAAAATTAATTACTTCATTGAATAAAATGACAATGATGAGATATCCTTTCAAAACCTATGGGATGCAGCCAAAGCAGTACTCAGGGGGAAAATTTATATCCTTGAGTTCATATATCAACAAATTACAAAGGGCAGAGGTCAACAAATTGGGCATGCAAATTAAAAAATTAGAAAGTGAAAAAATTAAAAATCCTCAGATGAAGACTAAATTAGAGATCCTAAAACTCAAAGGAGAAATTAATAAAATTGAAAGTCAAAGAACTATTGATTTAATAAATAAGACTAGAAGCTGGTACTTTGAAAAAAAACAAATAAAATAGACGAAGTATTTGTCAGTCTAATTAAAATAAGGAAAGAAAAAAACCAAATTGACAGTATCCAAGATGAAAAAGGAGACCTCACCTCTAATGAAGTGGAAATTAAGGCAACTACTATGCCCAATTATATGGCAACAAATATAGCGATCTTGTTGATATGGTTGAATACTTACAAAAATATAAATTGCCTAGACTAAAAGAGGAAGAAATAAATTACCTAAACATCCCCATATCAGAAAAAGAAATTGAACAAGCCATCAAAAAACTCCCTAAGAAAAAATCCCCTGGTCCAGATGGATTCACAAATAAATTCTATCAAACAGTCAAAGAACAACTAATCCCAATATTAAACAAACTATTTGATTGCATAAGCCAAGAAAGAGTTCTACCAAATTCATTTTATGACACAAACATGGTACTGATCCCAAAGCTAGGCAGGTCAAAAACAGAGAAAGAAAACTATAGACCAATCTCCCTAATGAATATAGATGCAAAAATCTTAAATAGGATACCAGCAAAAAGACTCTAGCAAGTCATCACAAGGGTTATTCACTATGACCACTATTCATAGAAGGAATGCAAGGATGGTTCAATTTTAGGAAAACCATCCACATAATTGACCATATTAACAAGCAAACTGACAAAAATCACATGATTGTCTCAATAGATGCAGAAAAAGCCTTTGATAAAATACAACACCCATTCCTATTGAACACACTAGGAAGTATAGGAATAGAAGGGCCTTTTCTAAAAATAATAAAGAGAATATATCTAAAACCATCTGCCAACATCATCTGCAATGGGAATAAACTAGAAGCCTTCCCAATAGGATCAGGAGTGAAACAAGGATGCCCATTATCACCTCTATTATTTAACATTGTACTAGAAACACTAGCAGTAGCAATTAGAGAAGAAAAAGAAATTGAAGGTATTAAAATTGGCAATGAGGAGACCAAGCTATCACTCTTTGCAGATGATATGATGGTTTGCTTAAGGAATCCTAAAGAATCAACCAAAAAGTTACTCAAAATCATCAACAACTTTAGCAAAGTTGCAGGATACGAAATAAACCTACATATGTCATCAGCATTTCTATATATCTCTAACCCATTTCAGCAGCAAGAATTAGAAAGAGAAATACCATTTAAAATCACCCTAGACAATATAAAATACTTAGGAATCTGTCTGCAGAGATAAACACAGGAACTATATGAACACATCTACAAAACACTTTCCACACAGTTAAAACTAGATCTAAACAATTGGAAAAACATTAATTGCTCATGGGTGGGATGAGCTAACATAATAAAAATGACCATCCTACCCAAATTAATTTATTTATATAGTGCCATACCTATTGAACTACCAAAAAACTTCTTTACTGAATTATAAAAAAAACATAACTAAGTTCTTTTGGAAGAACAAAAGATCAAGGATATCCAGAGAAATCATGAAAAAAAAATTCAAAGGAAGGAGGACTTGCAGTACCAGATCTCAAACTATACTATAAAGCAGTGGTTATCTAAACAATTTTGTACTGGCTAAGAGACAGAATGGAGGATCAGTGGAATAGACTTGGCGTAAATGATCTCAGCAAGACAGTTTATGACAAACACAAAGACCCCAGCTTTTGGGACAAAAATCCATTATTTGATAAAAACTGCTGGGAAAACTGGAAGACAGTTTGGGAGGTTTGGATCAACAGCTCACACCCTACACCAAGATAAATTTTGAATGAGTGAATGATTTGAACATAAAGAAGGAAACTATAAGTAAATTAGGTGAGCACAGAATAGTATACATGTCAGACCTCTGGGAAGGGAAAGATTTTAAAACCAAGCAAGACTTAGAAAGAGTCACAAAATGTAAAATAAATAATTTTGACTACATCAAATTAAAAAGTTTTTGTACAAACAAAACCAATGTAACCAAAATCAGAAGGGAAGCAACAAATTGGGAAACAATCTTCATAAAAACCTCTGACAAAGGTTTAATTACTCAAATTTACAAAGAGCTAAATCAATTGTACAAAAAATCAAGCCATTCTCCAATTGATAAATGGGCAAGGGACATGAACAGCAGTTTTCAGCCAAAGAAATCAAAACTATTAATAACATGAAAAAGTGTTCTTTATCTTTTATAATCAGAGACATGCAAATCAAAACAACTCTGAGGCATCACCTCACACCTAGCATATTGGCTAACATGACAGCAAAGGAAATTAATGAATGCTGGAGGAGATGTGGCAAATTTGGGACATTAATGCATTGCTGGTGGAGTTGTGAATTGATCCAGCCACTCTGGAGGGCAATTTGGAACTATGCCCAAAGGGCGATAAAAGACTCTCTGCCCTTTGATCCAACCATAGCATTGCTGGGTTTATACTCCAAAGAGATAATAAGGAAAAATACTTGTACAACAATATTCATAGCTGCGCTCTTTGTGGTGGCCAAAAATTCGAAAATGAGGGGATGCCCTTCAATTGGGGAATGGCTGAACAAATTGTGGTATATGTTGGTGATGGAATACTATTGTGTTAAAATTAATAATAAAGTGGAGGAATTCCATGGGAACTGGAACAACTTCCAAGAAGTTGTGCAGAGAGAAAGGAGCTGAACCAGGAAAACATTGTACACAGAGACTCTTACACTATGGTACAACCAAATATAATGGACTTCTCCATTAGTAGCATTGCATTGATCCTGAACAACCTGGAGGGTTATAGGAGAAAAAACATTATCCACATTCAGAGGAAAAACTGTGGGAGTAAAAACACCAAAGAAAAACAACTGTTTAATGATATGGGCCGAAGGGGGTATGATTGGGGATGTAGACTCTAAATGAACCTCCTAGTGCAAATACCAACACCATGGAAATGGGTTCTGACCAAGGACACTTGCAATATCCAGTGGAATTATGCATCAGCTATGGGAAGGGTGGGAGGAGGGGAGGGAGGAATAGAAAATTATTTTTGTAACCAAGGAATAGTGTTTGAAATTGTTCAAATAAAAAAAAATAATGAAAAAATAGAGAAGAGTAAGCTTTCTATATAATCTAGAAACAGTATAAATGTCATCATAATTTAGGGCAACTTATTCAATGATTGGCTAACTAATAATAATATGATGTTTATACCCCTACAACTTTTACCAACTCTTTTTGATACTTGAGTAATATGTTATTTTCTTCCTAGTGTTTTAATTTATTTTTAAAAGATACAAAATGTGAATTTTTTTTAAAATACTTAACACATAATTGACACACCTGGAGGGATTATCACTGCTCTCATCATTTGGGTAATGGAAATGTGATGCCTTCTGTTAAGAAAGGTAGGATTTGGCTTCTGTCTGTGAGGATGTTGATAAAACGCTTTGATAGTGTAAGTTACTGCCCATTTAAGGAATTGTCATTTTTGCTGGAGCAATTTGGTTCTGAGTTAAGTCTGCCTGGAATTCCATAAAAAAACCAATTACTAAAATAGTTACTCTGAATCTGGGATCTGAGATAAGAAATTGTTCATTTAAAATGTGAGAAATTGCAGTATGCATTCAGGAGCAATATACAATGGAACCATTCTATGGGATAAATGTGATTTAACTGATTATGGAGAAAATATGAAAATATTGAAATATGAAAATATTACTAAAATAATATACAATGGGGGTAATTTACAAAGAATCCAGAAAGATTGCTAGATAGAGACAGACAGATAAATGTAGACACAGAGGAATAAAAAAGCAGACGGAAATCAGAGACTGAGAGAAAGATGAGAGAGAAACAGACAGAAACTGAAAGGTAGAGAGAATTAGTGTTCAAAGCACAAATTTCACAACTTTATTTGCTAAGGTTATGATGAATAGTATAGTAGCTGTTGAGGAATAAGTTCGTATGAACCAAGAAACAATTTAGAAGCAGAGAAGTCTTCCAGCATATTTGTCTGAGATGTCATGCCTAGGGAGATACTGGTTAAGCCCAGCATGGATCAACTCAGCTTAGTAATAGAAGCATCTGTTCAACTCAAAAGCTATGAAGAGTAATCCAGCATGGTGCCTGGCACATTTGAACTGAATTTTTGATAGCTTGGATTCCTTCCTATGAAAACTGTTTTCATATCTTGACCATTTCTGTGTTTGTTGCCTTTTAATTGGGCAATATGATATTCAGGGGGTGTTTGGGGTGCTCAGGGAGGGGTAGCATCTCTGGTATGGAGGGCTTGTCATGCCCTCCTAGGGCAGCTCTCCAACCTCTGACCCCCACCTGACACCCAGCTCTCACTTGTGGCTCCTAGTAGCTGCTAGCATGCGGCAGTGGCCACACCCTGGGCAATGGCTTAGACAGGCCGGCTAAACCTTGTGAGAGTAGCCATCGGGTCATAGACCCCTGGTGAACCAGGGCTTTGCTCACCCAGCATGTGAAGACTGCTTTGGCTGAACAGACGGAAGAAACCAATAAGGAGGTTCAATGGCTGAGAGGGCTACAGAGCAAAGCACTGTGGAGTGCTTAGGGCATGTTGGAGCACAAAAGACAACAGGGCCATCCAATGCAGCTGAGGAAGTCTCCAGGTGTAACAACTTTTCATGCCACTGGACTTAGGCTTCCAACGCCGAGAGAGTGGGACTGTCTCTGTGCATCGCCTTTTCCACTTAAATCCCCTTCATGCATAAGTGTCTTTGTGCACACTCATCTAGCATAGATGAAAACGCACAAAGACAATCGTCATCCTCGGTTACCGAGAGACTACCACTATACACTATGATATTCAGGTTCTCTCTTGTTTTCTACTAGCTATTTGCATAATTTTCAGTGTCCTTCAGATCTTTTGTTTTCTCTTTTATTATTACTATTATTATTATGAAAGCTATCTCATTTTTTCATACTTTTAATTAATGAAAATAGAAATGATCCAATAAAATGTACAATTCTGTTGCAATAGCATTGCACTTCATGGAGTTGGCATAGCTCCTGCCAGCTCCTGACCAACCATGCACACTGATTCTTTACTAAAGGACGTAATTGTTTTGAGATAGCCCCAAAGTAAAGTAAAGGTAAGTACCTTAACCTTGTGGAAGCTAAGGGTGAGGGAATTGTATCAGTTAAAAAAAAAGAGAGATAGTTTTTACATCACCCATTTTTGTTTCTGTCTCTATGTGTGGCATTTCTCACACCCTGGGTTTTTTTTTTTTTATTAGGGTGGAGGAGCAATTTGTAGCTCCCCTCCACCACCACTCCATCAAAAATGTGTGAACTGCAAGTCACACCCAAATTTATTTTCCTTAGATGGAAGAACAGGGCTACTATAATTAATTTGTCAATCCAAAGAAGGCCAAGAACCGCATGGGATAATCTACCTTGATCCAAAAAAAAAGGGGCAGATGCCCTGATTAGCATGATGTACATTTTTTGAGCTGTATTTTCCTTTGTTAAGGGGATCATATTGTACTTTGTGCAGTACAAAATAATTGATGTTAGATACAATTCTTAAAATATGTAATTCTCATGAGAACATTTACCTAATTATTCAGTTTAACAGAAACCATATAATGACTATGATGAATGTAGACATTCCTTACCAAAAAAAAAAAAAGGCTTCTATAGGAAGCATTGATAAAATTTTAACATTGACCCTGATTCAAAAATGGAGAGCCTGGATTTTGACATAGGAATAGAGTATAAAAAGGGTTGAAGTGTGTAAGTCTTCGGAGAATATTGAATAGTTTGTTGAAGGACATGGGTTGATTTTGAACAATTCATGGAGACCCACTTCACCTGAAAGGACATACTTGTTTTGCTTTCCTTTCCTGTGTGGCCCCAGAGTCTGGGCAGGAGGAGGAAGTTTAGATGAGTTAGATCAATCCCACCTCTGTCAAAGGTTAATGCCCACATATATTCATTGATCCATCTGACTTTGCAAAATCAAATCCTCTCCTAGCCAATTGTGTTCTATAACTGACAAAAACTCCAAATTGTCTTATTAGACTACACACCCTCATTTACCAGTTTCGGTGATTTATTCTCTTATTTAAAAATTGAGGCAACAGTCCAAGTTTCTTAAAAGCTAGTGCACTTCCTGATGCCCTTAATAAATGAAATCATTCCCTGGGAATAGTATTCTAACTAGTAGTTGGAAGTTAGTTTGACTCACTATTATCCCCTCCCTTTTAATCACTCCCTTCCTATTTCTACTTATTTCCTTGTTCATTTTGATGCATTGCTATACTAATTCATTTATGCATGCATATGTTCAATCCTCTCTTGCTTAGTTTGAACACAGATGAGGTTTATATGATACTTGTTCTCCAATCCTTTCCTTCGTTTTGTATTCTCTTCTCACAAATTCCACTTATGAGACATAGCTACCCCTTTTCCTTCTTTCTACCCTACTTTATTCCTTTTAATTTCCCTTCTTTTTCCTTTCTTCAAACCTTCAGAACAGAACCAATCCACTCTCAGACCTCTTATTTAATGCCCTCAATATTCTTTGAAGACATGAAGGTTCTGAAGGGGGCACTTCTACTTCTTTGTCTTTGAAAATGTTAGTTTTACATCATCAAACAACCCCTTCTAATTGCTCAAAGAAAAACTTTCTATGTTTCTTTTGAATATAATATACATTTCAGAGATCCTTCTTGTTTTTTCTTCCCCATCAGAGGTGATAGAAATTATTCAATAAAGATTCATTTTCATCCTGTGGTATTATACTGAGCTTTGCAGAGTAAGTTATTTTTTGTTTTTCTGTATTTTGTAATATTGCATTCCAAGATTTCCTTTGAGCTATAGTAATATGTTTTATATTTTGTGTGATACTAACTGTAGTCTCTACATGCTTAAGCAGTTTCTTTTTAGGATACTTGTAGTGTTTTTTTTTCCTCCCATGGAAACTCTGACAATCCCAGTATCTTTAATTTTTGGAGTTCTTTCAGGAAATGATTGGTATATCTTTCTATTTTCACTTTATCTTCTAATTGTAATTAAGAGCAATGTTCATTTATGATTTTTTAAACCCTTACCTTCCTTCTTGGAGTCACTACTGTATATTGGCTCCAAGGCAGAAGAACAGTAAGGGCTAGGCAATGGGGGTTAAGTACTTGCCCAGGGTCACACAGCTGGGAAGGGTCTGAGGCCAGATTTGAACCAAGGACCCCCCTGTCTCTAGGCCTGACTCGCAATCAACTGAGCCACCAAGCTTCCCCCTATAATTTCTTGAAATAGTGTCCAGGCTTGTTTTTTTTTATCTTGGCTTTCAAGGGATTTCAATGATTCTTGAATTATTTCTCCTTGACTTGACTTGCCATTTGTTTTTAACATCAGATCTTAAATTTTCTCAATTGTTTTCAAACTTTTGATTTTATTCTTTTTTTGCTATCTCTTAGAATCATTGATTTGTTTGATCTCTTTTAGTTTTCACTATATCTTCTTTGGTTGAGATTTGCCACTTTTGCTTCTAAGTTTTAAAATTCTTCTTTGAATTTTTTCCTCCAAATGTCATTTAATGTTTAGCTCTTACTTTATTCTAAACATTATGGAAGCACATTAAAAACTCTTTACTAAAAGCATTAAGAGAGACTTCTGGATAAGCATGGCTGCAGTCTAGAGGTGGTATGCCTCCTCTCCTCCACACACAATGATGTAGACTACCTCAAAAGACCAAAAAACCCAAATTCATAAGAACGAAGGGACTCTACAGTAGGGTGCAGAATTGAAGGTACATGGGATTTGGGCATTTACACAGTATAAGGGGGTGAAAAAGTTCCCACCAAAACATGAGCTGATCCACCCTCCCCCACCCCACCTATGGAGCCAGAGTCAGAGCCAGCCCCCTCCAGAATGAGCGAGTGAGTGATGGGCACCTCTAGGTCCTTGGAAGCTGACTAAGACCACAAAAGACCTACCCCCAAGAGCAGCTACACCTGAAACCCTGGCCAGCTGGGGAGTGCAGACTGTGGGCTCTCTCAAAAAGGTAGCATAGAGAAAGGTAGCAAACAGTGGAGGCTCTGGAGATGTGAGAGATTGCCTCACTTAACTCCATACCTAGAAAGCCTACCCATCTCACTCAGATTTCTGACTAAAAAGGGAAGGAAAATCCTCCACAGTGATGGCAAATTGTGCATAGTAACAACAAATACCCTCCAAGAAAAACAAACAAACAAAAAAAAGGCATTGACCCTGGGAAAATGTTTATGGAGGAAAAACCTAGGCTACAGAAGAAATAGAGGAGGAAATTCAAACAAAACCAAAACCTTCCAAAAAAAGTGGAAATTGTCCACAAGCTCTTAAAGAATTTAAATTGGAGCTCATCAAAAAGATGGAAGTCTTCAAGAAAGAAAAGGTGGAAATAATTCAAAGAGAAAATAAAAATTATAGAAAAAATAAAAAAAATTAAAGCAGAAATCCAGGCCTTAAGGACCAGAATTGGGCAAATGGAAGCCAATGATCTTGCAAAACAGCAAGAATTAATAAAGCAAAGTCAAAAGACCGACAAATAGAAGAAAACATAAAATAACTCTCTGACAAGATGACAGATCAGGAAAAAAGAGGCAGGAGAGATAATTTGAGAATCACTGGTCTACCTGAAAATCCAGAAATAAACAGAAATCTTAACATCATACTAAAAGAAATCATCCAAGAAAACTGCCCTGATGTTCTTGAACAAGGGGGCAAAATAGACATTAAAAGAGTTCATAGAACACCCTCTACACTAAATCCTCAAAAAACAACTCCCAGGGATGCAATTGCCAAATTCCAGAGCTTTCAAGCTAAAGAGAAAATTCTACAAGAAACCAAAATGAGACAATTCAGATACCAAGGAGCACCAATCAGAATCACACAAGACCTGGCAGCTTCCACACTAAAGGACTGCAAGGTCTGGAACATGATATTAAGAAAGGCAAGAGAACTGGGTCTTCAACAAAGAATCACCTATCCATCAAAACTTCCAGGGGAAAGTATTGCCATTCCACAAAATAGAAGATTTCCAAGTATTTGTAAAGAAAAGACCAGAACTAAGTGGAAAGTTTGATATCCAAACACAAAGATCAAGAGAAACATGAAAAGGTAAATAGGAAAGAGAGGGAAAAGGGGAACAATGCTTTTTTATTCAAACTCTCTTCTTTAAGGGCTACAATTAGATCAAATTATATATATATTAATATATGGGGAAAATGTTATTTGTAACTCTCAAAAATTGTATTCATTGTTATAGTAATTAGAAGAATCACTCACAGGAAGAGATTGGGGCATTAAGGACTATAATATGATGTGCAAAAAAAAGAAAAAGGGTGGGGGGAATCAAAGATGGCACCAAGAAATACTTGAAGAAATAAAATAAATAGGATAATCTTTATCACACAAAGATACACATGGGAAGGGGATAGGAAGAATACTCTTATAAGAAGGAGAGGAAGAGAGTGCTAATAGGAAATACTTAAACTTTACTCTCAGTGAAATCAACTCTGAGAGGGAAGAGCATCTAGATCCATTGGGGTCTTGAATTCTATCTTATCTTACAGGGTAAGTGAGAAGGGAAAACTAAGGGGACTAGAAGGTAGGGAGTTCAGAAAGGAGGGAAAGAGAGGGAGGAGGGAACTTAACAGACCCTAAAAAAACAAGAAGGGGACAAAAATGGAGGAAACAGAAAGGGAAGAATATTAAAGGAGGGGATTAGGGGGATTGAGTAAAAGTAAACCACTGGTTTAAAAGGACAAAAGAAGAAAGGACAGAACTAGGAGAGGATATCAAAATGCTAGGGAATACACAAGTGACAATTATAACTTTGGACGTGAATGGGATGAACTCACCTATAAAATGTAAATGAATAGGAGAGTGGATTAGAATCCAAAATTCTACCATATGTTTTCTACAAGAAACAAACCTGAGGTGAGTAGATACTCAAAAGGTTAGAATTAAAGGTTGGAGCAAAATCTACTGGGACTCAACTGATAGAAAGAAGCCAGGAGTTGCAATTATGATATCTGACAAAGGCAAAGTAAAAATAGATCTGATCAAAAGGGATAGGGAAGTAAATACATCCTGATAAAAGGGAGTATAGACAATGAGGAAATATCAGTAATCAACATGTATGTACCAAATGGCATAGCATCCACATTTTTAAAGGAGAAACTAGTGGAATTGAAGGAGGAAATAGATAGTAAAACTATACTAGTTGGAGACCTGAACCTACCACTACCAAATTTAGATAAATCAAATAAAATATAAATAAGAAAGAGGTAAAAGATTTGAATGAATTCTTAGAAAAATTAGATTTAATAGATATATGGAGAAAAATAAATAGGGACAAAGAAGGAATCCATCTTCTTTTCAGGAGCACATGGTACATTCACAAAGATTGACCATGTACTAGGTCATAAAACATGGCAAACAAATGCATAAAAGCAGAAATAATAAATGCAAACTTTTCAGATCATAACACAATAAAAATAATGATCAGTAAGGGCACATGGAGAGCCAAATCAAAAATTCATTGGAAATTAAATAATATGATTCTCCAAAATCAGTAACTTAGAGAACAAATCATAGAAACAATTAATAATTTCATTGAAGAAAATGACAATGATGAGACATCCTTTCAAACTTCATGAAATGCAGCCAAAGCAGTACTCAGAGGAAAATTTATATCCTTGAGTTCATATATTAAGAAATTAGGGAGGGCAGAATTCAATGAATTGGACATGCAAATCAAAAAACTTGAAAGCATTCAAATTAAAAATCCCCAGAAGAAAAATAAATCAGAGATCCTAAAAATTAAGGGAGAAATCAAATGTGAAATAACTATTGAACTAATAAATGAGACTAGAAGCTGTTATTTTGAAAAACAAACAAACAAAATAGAGAAAGTACTGGTCAATCTAATAAAAAAAGGAAAGTAGAAAACCAAATGAACAGTATCATAGATGAAAAGGGAGAGCTCACCTCCAATGAAGAGGAAATTAAGGCAATCATTAAAAGCTATTTTGTCCAATTATATGTCAATAAATATGCCAATCTAGGTGATATGGATGAATATTTACAAAAATATAAATTGCCTAGACTAACAGAAGAAGAAATAGAATTCTTAAATAATCCCATATCAGAAAAAGAAATTGAACAGGCCATCAAAGAACTCCATAAGAAAAAATCCCCAGGGCCTGATGGATTCACAAGTGAATTCTATCAAAGATTCAAAGAACAGCTATTCCCAATACTATACAAACTATTTGACATAAAAGCATTGCATTAAGAAATATATTTCTCTGGTCTAAAAATCTCTTCTATCATTTTCCTTGTTCAAAATGCAAAAAGGTAAGGAACAAAAGCAAATATTACAGAAAATAGATTGAGGTTAGAAACTAAATTTAATCTTTGTCCACATTAGATGGTTGGCTTCTAAGCCTACTTAAGTGATTGGCACCTAAAGGCATTCTTCTCTTTCTGCATATTGATGCAAGGAAGGAAACCTTTTAAATCTTTGAGTTGATTGGCCAAGGAATATACAACAGCCTGAATAATTTTAGTATTAAGGTTAAATTGTTATTATTATTATGGACTATTAGTCCCAAATTGAATTTAAGAATATTATGATTCCTCCTTATTGAAGATTCCTATAAATATTATCTCAAATTATGTTGGGAAAGAGAGATTTCTGAGTACCTGGATGGGCCACACTAATTTGGATGTTTCTCTCAAATCTAAAACTAGTTTGGATTTAGGTTAATATTCAATTAAGTTGATTCTAAGAGGCTTGTTTTTAAAGTGGAAAGCACAATGTGTATGTATGCATATACACACATTTTTTTCTTTAACAATTAATTTGGACTTGCATTGCAATGCTTCATAGAAGCTTGCATGGGCCAAATACCACTTCTTTCTGAAAGACTTGGGAACTTGTGTTAACAAAAAAAGATGAGGGACCTTTTAAATTATTTTTAGGATTTTTTTCAGGAGCAGAGCTGTCCATTTTTGATAGATTCCTGATTAAGCTCAAAAAAAATCTTAGTATTTAAAAGAAAGGCCTAGTTTTTAAAAAAAGTACATATTTAAAATGTTCATAACAAATTTCCACATGCATTTTCCAGAGTCATAGGATCCATATTGTCTCCATCCCTTCTCTCTCCCTTCCTGTAGCTGAAAAACAATTCAATCTAGGTTATACATGCATTATCACACAAAACATATTTCCATTTTATTCATTTCTGTAAGATAATAATCATATAAAACCAAGACCCCAAAACATACACCCAAATAAATGAGTGATACATCATATATTTTAATCTTCAATTCTTTTTTTTTATTTTAAACTTTATTTTGTCAATTTAGAACATTATTCCTTGGCTACAAGAATCATATTCTATCCCTCCCCTACCCACACCCTATCCGTAACCCACACACAGTTCCAATGGGTATTAAATTTAAATTCTTCAAGAGCTTGTGGACAATTTCCATTTTTTGGGAAGGTTTTGGTTTTATTTGAATTTTCTTCTGTATTTCCTCTGTATCATGGGGTTTTCTTCCATAAAAATTTTTCCAGGGTCAATGCCTTTTTTTTTTTGGTGGCATGAGCTTGAAGATCCTGGGCACAATTTGCCATCACTGTGGACTTTTTTCCTTCCCTTTTTAGTCAGAAATCTGAGTGAGATTGTCAGGCTCTCTGTGTATGAAGTTAAGGAGCAAGGATTTTGCCTGAGGCAAGCTCTCAAATCTCCACAACTTCAGCTGTTCCCTGCTCTTCTCTGCGTTACCTTCCCAGGAGCACCCACAGTCTGCTTTCCCTAGACCGCCGGGGTTTCAGGTGTAGCTTCTCTTAGGGGTAGGTCTTTGGTGGTCTTAGTCAACTCCCAGGAACTTAGTGGTGCCCCTTTCTCACTCTAGTGGTGCCCCTTGCTCACTCCCAGATTTCGACTTGGCTGGCTCTGACTCTGGTTAGGTTGGTGGGTTGGGGGAGGGTAGATCAGCTCACGTTTGGATGGGAGCTTTTGCACCCGCTTATAATGTGGAAATGCCCCCATGTACCTTCAATCTTGTGCCCTACTGTAGAGTTTGTTCGTTCTTATGAATTTGGTTTTTTCGGTCTTTTAAGGTAGTCTATATCATTGGGTGTTGAGGAGAGGAACCATTCCTCATCTAGACTGCCACCATGCTTACCCAGAAGACATTAATCTGCATTTTTATTTTAATTTTTCTGGAGATGGATAGCATTCTTTTTTCATAAGTCCTCATAATTGTCCAGGATCATTGTATTGCTGTTAGTAACAAAGTCTATCACATTTGATCATTCCACAATATGGCAGTTACTGTGTATAATGGAGAAAGGCGCAATTTGTCATACATATAGGAAAAGACATTTTTCCAGTTACTGTGTATAATGGAGAAAGTCCCAATTTTTCAGACATATAGAAAAAGACATTTTTCCATATTTCTGTTGATATCTGTTTGTAGCTTCCTTACATATGGTAAGTCTTAAACCATGTGAATGTAAAGCCTTCCTTTAACAGCTATAAATCTATAAGTTAGAGAGTGAGCCAACTTCATCAGCACCAGACCACCTGTGACTCCTTGACAGGGACTCTCTCCTACATTCTTATCATTGGACAACAAATCACCTACCAAAGTGGCACCATGTATAATGAGGTCCTTAATTGCTACCAGCTGCTCTGGGAATATCACAGCCATGTGGATTTCTGTTTCATCTCTGCATCCAGATTGGGACAAAGCATATAGAAATGTCTCTACCCCAGAAAAAAGTTTGAATTTGTATGTCTTTCAATAATGAAATCAGATTAATGATATTTCAGTGATAATGCTCATTGCATTGCTGAAATGAAAAGTGTGCTTTGAACAACATATGTGTTGTATGATATATATTTCATTGTTCAATGTACTACTGCCATTGTGTTATGCTTCATTAAAATATATATCATTTATACATACAATACATATATGACATTATTTAAGCTAGTAAACAATGAATTTTTGTATGAATTGCTTTAATAACTAATATGTTATTTTATATTCCTTTTAAAAAATTAGATAATATTTACTATTTACATACTTTTCTAAAAACCTTTGACACTCCCCAACTAGATAAGGCAGAAACTATTTAATAAACAGAAATAGTTCATATTGAAAATAACTAGTGCTTCCTCAGCTTCTTCCTCTTGTGACCCAGGGTGGGCTCGGCTCCCACTCAGCAGTCGTGGCCATGGCTGCCTCATGTCATATCGCTACACACCATTCCGGGCTCGATGGCGACTTTCCGCCGGATCCTGGCCAACTTCCCCTATGGCTCCTCAGTATACCACCAGTCGGGGACCAACAGCAGCCGCAAGAATATTATTCTGGACCTTGTGTTTTCAGTAGATGACCCTGTAACATGGCATTCAAAGAACTTGCAAAAAAACCGCAACCACTACTCTTGCTTAAGACTTTTTGGACCCAACGTTATTGCTAAAGTACAGAATAACTTTGGAGCAGGAATCTACTATAATGCCATGATAAAATGTGATGGTAAGCTTATCAAGTATTGAGTTATTAGCACTGATACTCTAATTAAGGATCTACTTACTTGGGATACCTTATATGTTGCTGGATGCCTACAAAAGCCAGTGAGATTTGTGTCCTTCAGTAAGAACAATTTACTCCAGGCTGCACTCGATCGGAACCTGAAAAGTGCTGTCACTGCAGCTTTTCTCATGCTCCCAGAAAGCTGCTCAGAAGAAGACCTTTTTGTGCAGATCGCTGAACTCTCCTATTCTTGTGACTTTCAGATGCTGATGGGAGAGGAGAAAAAAAAGGTGGTAAACATTGTGAAACCCAACATACCTCACTTTCGTGAACTATATTGTTCCATACTATGTAAAGACCCCCAAGTAGTGTACAAAGGAATTCAAGGCCGACTTGAGATAGATAAAAGCCCAGAAGGTCAATTCACTTAGCTAATGACTTTGCCAAAAACCCTACAGCAAGAAATAAGTTATCTTATGGGCACTCCAGGGAAAAACAGAGAAGTAGAAGAAACTTTAATACAAGTGGCTCATGATCCTGATTGTGGGAATGTGGTACGGCAAGGACTTTCAGGCATTGTGAGACCTTCTAGCATAATGCAGAGCACCAAAGGGCTCCTAACAGCTGGTTTGAGAAAATCAGTGATTTACAGTTCAATGAAACTGCAAAAAAAAATGTACACTGGATGGTCAAAGCAGAAATCCTAATGTTGTTTGCTTTTGTACATGCTGTGTGTAGATGAATAAAGTATCTGATCTCCTTTAAAAAAAAAGAAAATAACTAGTAATTCTTAATAGATGCAAACAGTAAGAAATATGTAGTTTAAACATTCAGAATTATGAGTGTCTTTAACATACTCCCAATTTATCTGATATAGCAGAGAAGTTTTAGGAAATGATTAGAATACAGAGAATTTGAATGATTTATGTAAGTTCAAATAAGTTTTAAGCATCCAACGTGGCATTTGAATCTAGATCTTTCAAACTGGTACTCTATCCACTATACCCCCTGCTTCAAAAAATAATTCAAATAAAAAAATACAAAATCAAAGAGAATAAAAAATTCTTACCAAATAACTAATATCTAATATCTAATAATAAATAACTAATATTTAATTGTCATTTTTCTTGGGGAAAAACACAATTTTAAACAAATTTCAGAAGTCATGTAAGAACATTCTTAACAGTTTCAAGATATATGGTTCCACTTTTTGTACATCATGTTTAGAGAACATAAGTTAACACTATGATTTGAATTGACTGCCTGAACAATGAACAATGGACATGGCTTATTTCTCTTTTTCAGCTTTTTAGCATGTGTGAAACCTTAAGATATCCTGTCCTTCCATGGACAATGCAATCATTTTTAGGTCACCTCTGGCAGATGACACAGGGCTCTCCAATGCTCGGGGGTATAGATTCTATATTTGTTTCTTTGTCTTGTGCTTCTTTTCTCTCAAATTCTTTACCATGTTCCTAATTACTACAGATACTTTTAGATATTGATGGCTAGAAATAATCCTTACTTTCCTGGGATTCTGATATCTGTAGTATTTTTTTTTCATCAATTTCCTCAATACATGAATCTTGAGTCATTCATCTTATTTTTCTTACAATCTGGACCGACAAAGACCTCTTCCTTCCCCTGTGTTGAGTTTGCTAGCTTGCCTTGATTGGACATTAATTTTCTCCTCAGGAAGCCAATTCTCTAGCAAAGCCCAGCATATGTGGCAATGTGGTGGAATTGAAGGGTTCATTTTATCACAAGAAGTATACTTCCAATATTTAGCTAAGGACATTTTAGGGTCTTCACCAACTGAATCAGTGTCACTCTCCTCTAATTGATAGAGTAACCTGATATATTTCATTATCTTCATCTGTGAGTTCTTGTCCTTCGTCATTGTGACTATAATCTTCTGGATCAATGGACTCAACTTCAAACTCAACACTCAATGAATCTGAAACTAAATCAACTGAATTTTCACTTAATACATCAGTATTAAAATCCTTTGTCAGCACATCTTACTTATGACACATAGGACACAGCTTTTATCAAATGGAAGGGAAATACTCTCTGACTTTCACTGTTTTCTTTCTCTCTGCATGTGTGTGTGTATATGTGTGTGTAAGTGTGTGTATGTGTGTGTTTCCCACTAGGCAACTCATCCGAATTTTCTTCTGTTTCAGTATTCTAGATGAAGTAGTTGATCTAGAATTCAAATTTGGTAATGGTTTCTCTTTCTGTGATTCTTGTACTGATTCCTTTTTTAAGTTATTTTTTTTTTAATTTGGTCAATTTCAAACATTATTCCTTGGTTACAAAAAAAAATGTTCTTGTAGACAGCAAATGGTAGGGTTTTGTTTTCTAATCCACTCTGCTATTCACTTGCATTTTATGGGTGAGTTCATTCCATTCACATTCAGAGTTATGATTACCAGCTGTGTATTTCCCAGCATTTTGATTTCCACTCCTAGTCCTGCCTTTTATTCTTTCACTATTTCCTTCTACATCAATGTTTTGTTTTTAATCAGTCCCCCTAATTCCCACCCTTATTTTATTTCCCTTTCTACGCCCCTCCTTTATTATTCACATCATATTTTCTTTACAGTCTTTTTGTATTACCCCCACCCTATCCCTCCCTTGTACTGTTTCCCTCCCCATCAATCTTTTAGTATTAACCTCTTTTTTTAGCTCTAGTTGTATATATATATATATATATATATATATATATATATATATATATACATATGTATGTATTTATGCATACATATATCTATTTATATACTTATATCTTGGCATTTCATCCTATACAGTTTGTCACTGTTCCCTCTCAGGTGATAATAATATTTTTAAGGGTTACCGATGACCTCTTTTCCTATAGGATACCTATCATTTTAACTTATTGGGTATTTTAAAAAAAGATGCAGTTTTTTAATGGTTTTATTTTTCTTTTCCCCTCTTTCTTAATTAACTTTTGATGACTATCTTGACTTCTGTGCTTGGGCATCAAATGTTCTCTCCAGGTCTGGTCTTTTCTTTACAAATGCTTGGAATTCTTCTATTTTGTTAAATGTCCATATGTTTCCCTGTAAGAATAAGGTCAGTTTTGATGGTTAATTGATTCTTGGTTGTAGACCTAGTTCCCTTGCTTTCCAGAATATCATATTCCATGCCTTTCAGTCCTTCAGTGTAGATGCACCCAGATCCTGTGTTATGCTCACTGTGGTTCCATGGTATCTGAATGATTCCTTAGCAATTTGTAATATTTTTTCCTTGGTCTGATAGTTCTTGAATTTGGCTATAAAATTCCTGGGTGTTGTTAGTTGGGGATTAAGTACTGGAGGTGATTTGTGGATTCCTTCAATCTCTACTTTTCCCTCTTGTTCTAGAATATTGGGGCAGTTTTCTTGAATAATTTCCTGTAGTATGGTGTCCAGGATTTTTCTTTTGTTATGGTCTTCTGGTAGACCAATGATTCTTAAGTTGTTTCTCCTGGAACAATTTTCTAAATCTTCTCTTTTGTGAATGAGGTGCTTCATATTTTCCTCAATTTTTTCATTCTTTTGGTTTTGTTTTAAAGTGTCCTGTTTCCTTGTGAAGTTGCTTGCTTCTAGTTGTTGTATTCCAGATATTAAAGACTGGATTTCTTCCCTGGCTTCATGGTCATCCTCTTTCTGGTCTGATTTTCTTTGGAGGTCATCTTTCATATTATCTGCATCATCTTTAATTTTCTTTGCCTCATCTTTCATCTTCTTTGCCTCATCTTTCATCTTCTTTGCCTCATCTTTCATCTCCTTTGCCTTATTTTCAAGCTGATTAATTTTGGCTTTCAAGACACTGTTTTCTGTTACAAGATGAGTTATCTTACTTTTTAAGTTATTTTCCCAGTTGTCCTCAGCCTCTCTTAATTATGTTTTGAATTGTATTTTGAGTTCTTCCAAAGCCTGTATCCAATTTGCTAGAGTTTCTGTGTTTTCGCTTGGTGTTCCTTCATCCTTTTCGGTTGCATTTTCTCTTTGTTTATTGCCTGTATAGAAGCTGTCATTTGTAATTTCTTTGTTTTTTCCTATTGTTTGCTCATATTTAACCATTCTTTACTCATTGAATTTGCCTGCACTTTTGTTCCTCTCATTTTTTTTGTGGGTTTGGGATTTTTTGTCAGCCTTCACCTTTGGAGTTCTGTCAGCAAACCTCTCAGTGCAGTCTCTGGGGAAGGGACATTAGAGCTTGAGCTTCCCTGTGCTCTGGAAGTTTTGACAGAATTAAGTGTAGCAGTCTGTGGGGTGAGGGGTGTTGGAGCTTGAGCTTCCCTGCCCATTGAAAGCTTCGATGAGTTTAAGTCCAGTATAGTTGCAAAGCTGGATGTGCCCTGAGGCCAAAACTTTGGGATGGTGGGAAATATAGAGTGTTTCCACTGCTGCAAGTAGGCTGCCTGCTCTGCACTCTGGGCTTCTTCTCTAACTGCCTTCCCACCATCTGTTTGACTCTCTGAGACTGGCACCACTTTGCCTGAAGGTACTCCCTCCAAACCAGTGCCTTTGCCTGCCTAGAGGTTCCAGCTACCACTGGAGGCTTAGCACTTTAGGTGGGGGAGGGGTCCTGGGGCCTGTAATGATTAAAATTTAGGGGAGATGGGGAGACTGAGGCAGGTAGAAATTAGTTTCTCTCTGCAAGGAGTATTATATTTTTTAGAGGTTTATTAAAGGCTAAAGATTAAGGAACATACAAGTAAGAAACATGTGCCTAGGCCAGAGGCCTAGACAAAATAACCTCACATCACGCAAGAGACGAGCCTGCTCCAAACGGAAGTCCAAAAAAAACCAAGAGCCGACCTCTCAAAAGCCTTTGAATCAACTTAAATACCTTCTCGATCTCGGCCCAGGTGAGATTACAAGGCATTCTGGGGAAGTGGAGCAAAGGCTCATGGGGATTGTAGTCCTGTATTCGAGTCTATTTTTTACATTCCCCCCTTTGATCGTTTGCAAAAAATTAATTTTTTCCAAAGGATCATGAAAACATAATCAATTTAAAGATTACAATAATTGAGGATAAGAGAAAGAAAAGAATAAAACCAATAATTACTGGACGCATTGACAGAAAGCCAGTTAGGGGGCAGTCCCCTTTGGCATGAAAGTATGCATGCAAATAAATGTTCATTAACCACACCCAAAGTTCATTTTGTGCATTTCGTGGTCTGGAGGCTTCTTCATGATGGCTTCTCCAACAGTTCAGTTTCTGAATTCAGGGAAGTAGCATCTTCTTTACCTAAAATTCTTCTCAAAAGGAATTTAAACTTAGCAATTTAAATAATGATAAATTTTTACATTCCCCCCGTTAAGAGGGTGATATATAAAAAAAAAAAAGGGATCACTTAGTGATGCATGGCTGAGGTATGAGGTATATGAATCAATTGGCAAGAGATATTAAAAAGACATCAGAAAATACAAGGCTTTCTCACAAAAAATGAGATCCATTTCCTCTTTGTATCTGGCCATGATCACTGTGAGTAGAAGGCAAATGAATTGAACAAGGTTAACAATTTTTCATTTTTAAAAATACAGTAGTACAAATATGTAGATATCAAAATCCCCAAAATTCTCAATAGCCCAATTAATTACAATAGCAAACAAATACACTTTCATATTTCACATAAGTTGCTGTATGACATTTTTAAAACCTATGAATTGATGGACATTTGTCACAATTTTTACAAACATAGCAATCCTTCAACCTTGGTATTTAAACATATTTTTTAAAACAAGGTAAAACTCATCTTGGGTTTAGAACATAATCAAGAAATCTATATATCATTCTGGTAGAAGTAAAATAGTGAGCTGAAGAGCATAAATAAATGGGTGCTCCTTTTTCTTGGAGGCTTATAGGGATACAAATGCCCTGAGATTAACTGCCCAACTTCCATTCACATGTGGGAAGGTTGGAGGTTATAAAATACATTTCACTTCAGCTACTGTAATGGGCCTTACCTCGTGGTAGGGGCAGGCAAAAATAACCAGATTGTTTAAAAAAAATTCCAAAAATAATATTTAAAAAACCCTTAAAATCAAATCATTTGAGGTATTTAGCACATTAAATTTCCAAAGGTTGTTAATACAATTATAACCAGTTCTGAAGTCCATCTATCCTCAGCAAAATTAAAAAAAGCTGTTTTTTCACATATGGGCTTATTCACAACACTATTTGTTCAACACAGTTATAGGGGGAAAACAACAGAATTTCAAAACTCAGTACATTCAAAATAAATTCAATCAACCTTCAGTTCACAGAATAGTATTCAATCCAGTAATATATGAACTTAAAATCACAAAGTTATATCTTAAACAAAACAATGCAATAGAATACAGAGATTTTTTTATAAACTATTGGAGTTTGAAATGCCTTAGAATATAGCCTTTAGTCTCTTCAAAGTTCCTTGGGGGTTTTTTTTGTTTGTTTGTTTTTAATTATCCATTTAAATGTCTATTGTCCAAAGGTAGAGTAGTAAAGGCTAGGCTATGGGGTTCAAGGGATCCGTCCAGGGCCCCATAGCTGGGAAGCATCGGAGGCCAGACTTTAACTAGAGACCTCCCGTCTCTGGGCCTGGCTTCCAGTTCGCTGGGCCACCCATTTTCCTCCCCAAAGTTAAAGTTGAATCTTTGGGCTGAGTCTGCTCCCAGACAGGCAGGCAAAATCAATGAAATTGCCAGAAGAGACAAAAATCCTTTTAAACAGCCCATTGCTATTAAGTTTCTGTTTGAAAAGATCTGTTTCTTCTCTCTAGTCTTTTCTCTCTTTCCCCTCTCTGATAGTCCTGCGGCCAATACCCCCAGCCACGTGGAGGCTTAGCCTAAGGGAAAATTGCCTGTTCTCCTTTCCCTCTGGTCTCTCCCCTCCGCCCAGGTGGCCAATACTGTTACCAGCTGGTCGCAATGAGTCCTGAGCAATCTGCTCCAAGGATCTGGGTGATGAGCCGGCTGGGGTCACGCTCATGGGTCTGGGGCCCAGAAATAGGCAGGCAGCGGGCCGGTGAGAGGCCAGGAGCTGGAGCGGCTGCGGGGGTGGGCAAGTCTGGGACCAGGTACCAGGTGAGGACGATCAGGGCTGTAGGCTGAGGCAGGAAGCGGCAGGACGGAGCCAGGTGGGGTGGGCAGCAGGTCCGGAGCCTGTAGCAGCTTTGCGAGGGTAGAAAACCTTGGCCAGAGAGATATGGCTCAAAAAAAAATTTCTAGGTACTAGCTATTAAAACTGAATTTAAGATCAGAAAAGAAATCAGAAGATTGAGTTTTTTTTTCCCATTAGGTCGCCATCTGTAAAGATTAAAATTTAGGGGAGATGGGGAGACTGAGGCATCTGAGGCAGGTAGAAATTAGTTTCTCTCTGCAAGGAGTATTATATTTTTAGAGGTTTATTAAAGTTAAGGATTAAAAGAAAATACAGGATAAGAAAAAACACGTGTCTAGGCCAGAGGCCTAGACCTCACCTACATTATGGAAAGAGCTGTGTCTGCTCCAAAACGGAAGTCCAAAAAGAGCCAAGCCCTTCAAAAGCCTTTGAATCTGCTTAAATACCTTCTCGATCTCGGCCCAGGTGAGATTACAAGGCATTCTGGGGAAGTGGAGCAAAGGCTCATGGGGATTGTAGTCCTGTATTCGAGTCTATTTTTTACAGGCTTAGCACTTTAGGTGGGGGAGGGGTCCTGGGGCCTCGCTTCTTCCTTTCTCTTAGACCTGAGTGTTGTCAAATCCAGGCTTTTTGGGGCATACGTTTTAAAGTTGAGTCTAGCAAGAGGGTTCCTTGGCTTTTTCTTGTTCTTAGGCTTGATTTTCAGTCCCCTAGAAGCATTTAGTTTATAATTGGTAAGATAAGGTTTTCAGAGGTCTGAACTTTCACTGCCTCTATGTCACCATCTTGAATCTGCCTCCCCTATGGATATTTTAAATGTTTTTTTTTTCATTTTTTCTGTTAATATGATTATGACTCTTACATATTTGGATTCATTTAATGCATAGTAATTTTTCAGATGCTAATTTTTATTATATTTATGTATTTGTAAAAAATATTTTGCATATATTAACAAATTAGAAAGGGCAGAGGTCAATGGATTGGGCATGCAAATTAAAAAATCTAGAAAGTGAATAAATTAAAAATCCTCAGATGAAGACTAAATTAGAGATCCTCAAAATCAAAGGAGAAAGTAATAGAATTGAAAGTCAACAAACTATAGATTTAATAAATAAGACTAGAAGCTGGTACTTTGGGAAAAAAATAAAATAGACAAAGTACTGGTCAATCTAATTAAAAAAAGGAAAGAAGAAAACCAAATTGACAGTATCCACAATGAAAATGAAAAGGCAGACCTCACCTCTAATGAAGAGGAAATTAAGGCAATCATTAAAAACTATTATGCCCAATTATATGGCAACAAATATGGCAATGTAAGTGATATGGATGAATATTTACAAATATATAAATTGCCTAGACTAACAGAGGAAGAAATAGACTACCTAAACAACCTCATATCAAAAAAAGAAATTAAACAAGCCATCTTAACCCTAAGGAAATTCCCTAGGTCCAGATGGATTCACAAATGAATTCTATCAAATATTCAAAGAACAACTAATCCCAATACTATACAAACTATTTGTCAGAATAAGCAAAGAAGAAGTTCTACCAAATTCCTTTTATGATACAAATATGGTAGTGATTCCAAAGCCAGGCAGGGCAAAAACAGAGAAAGAAAACTATAGACCAATCTCCCTAATGAATATAGGGGCAAAAATCTTAAATAGGATACTAGCAAAAAGACTCCAGCAAGTCATCACAAGCGTTATTCACTATGACCAGGTAGGATTCATACTAGGAATGCAGGGATGGTTCAATATTAGGAAAACCATTCATATAATTGACCATATAAACAAGCAAACCAACAAAAATCACGATTATCTTAATAGATGCAGAAAATGCCTTTAACAAAATACAACACTCATTCCTATTGAAAACACTAGAAAGTATAGGAATAGATGGGCCTTTCCTAAAAATAATAAACAGTATATATCTAAAACCACCAGCCAACATCATCAGCAATGGGGATAAACTCAAAGCCTTCCCAATAAGATCAGGAGTGAAACAAAGATGCCCATTATCACCTCAGCAATTAGAGAAGAAAAAGAAATTGAAGGTATTAAAATTGGCAATGAGGAGACCAAGCTATCAGTCTTTTCAGATGATATGATGGTTTACTTAAAGAGTCCTAGAGAATCAACCAAAAAGCTAGTTGAAATATTTAACAACTTTAGCAAAGTTGCAGGATTCAAAATAAATCCACATAAGTCATCAGCATTTCTATATATCTCCAACACATCTTAGCAGCAAGAATTAGAAAGAGAAATTTCATTTAAAATCACCCTAGACAATATAAAATACTTTGGAATGTATTTGCCGAGACAAACACAGGAACTATATGAACACAACTACAAAACACTCTCCACACAATTAAAACTAGATCTAAACAATTGGAAAAACATCATCTGCTCATGGGTGGGACGAGCTAACATAATAAAAATGACCATTTTACCCAAGTTAATTTGCATATTTAATGCCATAGCCATTGAAGTACCAAAAAACTTTTTTACTGAATTAGAAAAAAACATAACAATGTTCATTTAGAAGATCAAAAGATCAAGTATATAAAAATTCAGAATTATAAACAAAAGACAGACATAAATAGGCACCTAACAATAAAATTCTAATTGTCAGCCAAAATCATTGAAAGAAAAATTATATTAATTTTTTAAATTTTATCTTTATTTTATGCCAATAACACACTTACAAATAAGTTTCCCAGAGTTATATGATTTATGTTTTCTCTCTCCCCTCCTGGAGTTGACAAGCAATTTTACTGTATTATCACTCAAAACATATTTCCATATTATTCATTTTTGTAAGATAGTGATCTTATAGAAAAATCTCAAAGCACATATACCAAAATAAATAGTTGATAAATCTTTTGCATTTCTACTCCAACAATCCTTTCTCTAGAGGTGGATAGCATTCTTTTTCATTGATCCCTCAGAATTGTCCTGGATCATTGTATTGCTATCAGTAGCAAAGTCTACATATTTGACCTTTCCACAACATTTCAGTTAGTGTGCATAATGTTCTCCTGGTTCTTCTTATTTCACTCTGCATTGGTTCACATAGTTCTTTATGGAAATATATTATAGTGATGAAACAACATAAAAATTTCCATTAGAAAAATAGAATATTACTGAACTGAATATGCACTTTTAAAACTTAGGGAGCCAACAAAGAAATGAACCTTATATAAGCTAAAAATAAACTATTAATCAATAAGCTATAGAAATGATAGATTTAACTAAAATTATTATTTGAAAAGAATTATAAAAATAATCAGTCTTTACCAATGCCATTGAAAAGGGAAAAGAAAATTATATCAAAGAAGAGTAAATATAAAGCTGTAATTATAAAACCAGAAGAAATGAAAAGAATTATTTGTACCTTGAATGGAGCTTTTAATAATCTAATCTCAAAACAAAAAATAAAACTAGTTGTAAATTGAATATTCCGGCAGGGGTCAGGGATGGTCATAATAGTTTTGTGAAAGAAAATCCTATGAAATATCAAAAGAAAAATTACTACTAAATTAAATTACCAAAAAAAATTTTTGAGCTAGAAAAAATAATTTAAAATTTTCAAATATCAATAGTATTAAAAGAATTAATTTAAAAAATGTAAAGGAAGTAGGTCTAGCAGTACCAGATTTTAAATTTTATTTTTTTATGAATTACATGTAATAACAAATTTCCACATAAGTTTTTTTCCAATTATATGTTCCAAAATGTCTCCCTCCCTCTTCTTCCTTCTCAGAGCTGGCAAGCAATTTAATCTGGGCTATTAACATATTATGTAATTCATATTTCCATATTGTTCATTTTTGTAAGTGAATAACCTTATAAAACCCAAATCCCAAACCATATACCCAAATAAACAAATCATGTGCTTTCATCTGCTCTACTCATCTACTCTAACAGTTTTTTTTTTCTTTTTTCTGGAGGTGGATAGTGTTCTTTGTAATAAGTTCCTTAGAATTGTCCTGGATCTTTGTATGCTAAATCTATCATATTTGATCATTAAATTGTATTCTAAAGCAGTACTTATCAAAACTATCTGGTGCTAGTTAAGAAATAGAAAGGTAGATTAGTGGAACAGGACCTTGTATTTGACAAAAGCAGAGATTCAGGTTTTGAGGATGAGAAATCACTATTTGGTAAAAATTGTTGTAACAACAGGAAAGTAGTTTGTCAGAAATGAAGTACAGAAAAATATCTTACACCATTTACTAAGATCAAAATGGCTACATGATTTGGGCACAAAAAGAGATATCATAAGTAAATTCTAACAGAGAACATATTACCTATCAGATTTATGCTTGGGAGAAGAATTTATAAGTCAAAAAGAGACGGAGAGCATTGTGACATGTAAAATGGATGATTTTTAATATATTAAATTTAGAAGTTTTTGTACAAATGACAAATATGTTGGCGAGACTAGAAAGAAAGCAGAGAATTGGGGGAGTAGAAACAGTCTCTTAGGTAGAGATCTCATAATTAAATACATAGAAAACTTTGTCAAACTTATAAGAATAAGGGCCATCCCCCAATTGAGAAATGGGCAAAAGATATAAACAGACAAATTTTGGATGAAGAAATCAAATTCATATGTAAGTATATGAAAAAATGTTGTAAATCACTATTGATTAGCAAAATGCAAACCAAAACAATCCTGAGATATCATTTCATAATCACTAGATTGGCTAAAATGACAAAAAGGGCAAAGTGACAAATGTTGGAGGGATTGTGGAAAAATGAGGACCCTAATACACTTTTGGTAGAGCTGTTAACTGATTCAATCATTTTGGAGAACAATGTGGAATTACATGCAGAGGGTATATATAAACTATGTATGTAAAATATGTAAACTAAATAGACCCAGAAATACAGCAATATCTTTGAAATACCATTGCTAAATCTGGGAGATCATGGAAGAAGGAAAAGAATCTATATGTTCCAAAATATTTATAGCAGCTCTCTTTAAGGCAAAGAATTGGAAATTGAGGAGATGCCTATCAATTGGACATAAATAAATTGTGATTTATGATTGTGGTGGAATACTACTGTTCCATAAAAAATTATGAGTAGGTTAACTTAAAAAAAACTTGGAAAGAAGTACACATGATAATGAATATCATACATAACTACAGAACTTATACTGTAAGAATGAATTATGAATGTTATCTCCAAAGAGTGAACTGAAATGTTGAAGCACAAAAGACTCAATTTGTATGAACATGTCTGCTTCTGGATGATGCCATTTGTGATGTGGGGAGGGGAGGGAAGAGTTGGGACACCTGTATAAATTTAAAACAATAAAATAAAAGGAATATAAAAAAGAAAAAAAATACACACACTATTCTAAAAAATATTGAGTGAAAACACTTCCAGAAACTTTTTATGATACAGTCCTAATCCCTAAATCAGAGAAGGATAAAGCATGAGAGAAGGATAGCTAATTAATATTAATGAATTTTGATGAAAAAATTTTAAATAAAATTCCATCAAACAGAATATAGCAAGCTATCTAAGAAAAAATTTATTATATCCATGTTTAATTTATACTAGTAATACAAGGCTTATTCAGTACCAGTAAATCACTCTATATAATCATATGAAAAACAAAAATATCTAAAACAATGTGATTATCTCAATAGATGAAGAAAGTCTTTGACAGAGTATAACATTCATTCATGCTAAAAATCCTACTAAATATACCTATAGAGATGCTGGCGGCCATGAAGGCAGATGAGGAGCAGGAAGATCAAGTGGAGGATCCTTCATTACTGTCCATTTACTCCTCCCTCCTTTATGCAAAGGAAAATTCTTAGGAGGAGGGGTTGTCGATGGCTGCCTCACCCAAATGGAACAGCCCCAATAGGGATTGTTATAAGATTTAAATCAAAGCCAATTTTTTCTCCTACCATCCCTTCATCAGAGAACCATGGACTACAGATCTGAATAAGATCCAAAAACTTAGCTAGCTGTGGCTTGCTTACTTTTACTCCCCTTTTTTTGAAGAGTGTGCTTAATTATTCCAGAAAATAGTTTTCTTTCTTTTGATTCACTATGCCCCATAATCCTTTTTTTAACTGAAAAGTTTTGATTTACCAGCCTATCCAAACATGTGGTTCCTCACAGCACCCTGGGCTGGGATCCTAAAGCCGTCTGAGTTTGGAGAAAGCCTTTCTATTCCGGGGGGCTTTTCGGCATCTGGGTGGGGGGGCTTACCTAGCCAAGAGTTCCTCCTCTAGGCTCCAGGATTTCCCAGGCTGACCAGCAGAATGCGAAGCCAAGGGTTGCTTCTGAGTAGGTGTGGAGACTTAAGGCGAAATGATGAGTTGGAGACAGCTTGAATATTTCAGTCCTGTTGCCCAGATGTGGCAAGAACCTGCTCCGCAAGTCATAGGGTTTGTGTTTATTATATAGCTCAGTGGTTACATTCTTTTCTGGCACACAGTCTCATTTTTCAACATGCATGCTCTTTTACAGATAATTGGATATGTCACACATTAACTTTTAACAAATTGTTTAATTAACATTCTGTGATCACCTTGCATACCAGGTTGCTTCAACATAACAAAGCTTGCTAGAGATAAATGACACAGACAGGGTAACCAGGGGGTCAGTTCCCACTGACCTGTGGGATGACCAGCTATGAGAATCATTGTTGCTTTCAATCAGCTTTCATAATCAATCAAAATTACTTAGGAGATGGGGGCAGCTGGGTAACTAACTTAGTGGATTGAGAATCAGGCCTAGAGGTGGGAGGTCCTAGGTTTAAATCTGTCCTTAGACACTTCTCAGTTGTGTAACCCTGGGCAAGTCACTTGACCCCCATTGCCTAGCCCTTACCACTCTTCTGCCTTGGAACCAATATACAGTATTTATTCCAAGATGGAAGGTAAGGATTTATTTTATTTAAAGAATTACTTAGGAGATAAGTAACAAAAACACTTACTGCTAGATGCAGGGTTAAAGGACAATTTTAATACAACCCAGATTCTGCAGTGGAGGGATTGATTGAATGATATTAATGAGAAAGGGAATAGAATCCCACCAGTTAAGGGCCAGGGATATGAGGAGTAGATGTTAATTGCCCAGGAGGTAAAGGAGGGGTAGATGGGTTTGTTCCCTCCTTCAGTCCTCTTCAGAAATGTCTCCTCACTAATCCTGCCCTTTACCTTTCTTCTAATAACTGTAATCTGAAATATTTTTCTTCCCTAGTGGAAGAGAAAGAAATCAGTTTCTCTCCCCTCAACTGAGCTAGTGTTCTTCACTCACACTGGAGTCTGGATGGTAGACAACAATCTTTATTCTAATAATTGAGTCAGGGTTAAACAAGAAAAATGGCTACAGGGTTTCAGGGTCTAGAGGAAATAGGTGAAGGAAGGTCCCTGCCTAACTAATTTTCCTTTCCCTTCCTCCAAGTTAAGAGACTCAGACTTCATAGCCTGGCCTCCCAGTGGTTCAGGTTGAGTAAACCCTGGTCTTATCACAGCTGAGCAATGTCCAGACCCAGCATGTCACAGGGGTGTGATAGATCTTGAAAACTGCTTCTTGCTTCTTTCAGGTTCCTGCAACCTCTCTTTGGGAATCTTTGAGTGGATGATGGTTGGGTTCAAATAGGGATCAAGTTCAGTGCTCAGGAGCTGGTCTCCAACCAGACCTTCTCCTTTGCCTTCTCAAGACCCAGAGAGCCAACTGTTTTCCTCTTAGAATCTCTTTTTCAGGATTCCAAACCCTTTTCCCCATTCCCTGCTGTGGATGGAAACCTTCGCAATTCTTCCAGTCTCTGTTAAATCAAGTCTCTGGATCCTTTCTCTACTATAATTCAGGTATTTTTCTAATTTCCAATTTTCATTTTTCTGTGTTATTTAGAAATGTTGCTGGGCTTCAGTAAACAAAACAAGTCAGTGGAGTGTGACGTGCCAGGCTATACCTAAGGGTTGACTGATAGGCCTGTGGTCTGGTTTGTAATGGGGGTGGTGAACCTGGATATGATTCTGCTTGAGGCTTAAGTCTAAGTCTAAGAGAGAGAGAGAGAGAGAAAGGAGGGGGGATAAGTGTGTACATAAAATTAGGTTTTAATTCTGTGAATAAGATTTTTGGAGTGGATCTTTAGGGTGGTGTTATGGGGAGATTAAGCATGGGATATGTGTGTTAATCCCATGATTATTTTGCTCTTATATTATTTTTCCTGAAGCTAGGGAGAGAACAATAATCATAGCAATTTTATTAGCAAGGGAAGTTAGTGGGAGAAGTCACATAGAGAGGGGAAGAGTGGATGTCGACATCTTTCCAGGAGGTCACTTTGCAACTCTGGTTTCCATGTGTGACCATGTCAGATAGCATGGGTTTGATGGCTCTCAGCATAGAGAGACCTTGCTATCATAAAAAGCACCCCAAACCAAAACTAATCATCATTTACAATAGGAATATACTAGAACTGTGTCCAGTAAATACTTGAATAAAGCAAGGTTAAAAAGGGATAAAAAGGAAACTACATTGTTAAAAGGAACTATCAGAAATAAAAACCAATATCAATATTAAACATATATATTTCAAATGCCTAAATCCATAGAGGAAAAATAATAGAAATACAAGACATAAACAGTAATGCAATAGTGGCAATATTGCCATTCTTCCTACTATTATTTGACATCATTTTACAAATACTAGCAATAGGAAAAAGACAAGAGAACAAAATTAATCTCATAAAGATAGGTAAAGAAAAAATAAAACTATTCCTCTTTGCTGGTGATAGGATGTTTTACTTAAAAATTCCTAAGGGATAAGTAAAGTTAATAATCATGATAGTAAACAGAAAAAATTACAGGTTATAAAATAAATCCTCAAAATTAAGATTCATTTCTACACAAAAATAAGAAAATCCAAGAGACAATAATGGAAAGGGAAATCCCATTCCAAATACTTACAAAAAGCACAAATATATGAGGATCAATCTACCAAAGCACACGAAAGAAATAGATTTAATTACAAAGTCCTTTTCCCCTAGTTTTGAATTGTTTTTTATTCTCTAGGACAAGAATTATATTTCTATTTGTTTATAGTACTAATAATGTGTAATGTTGTTCACTTCTCCCTCCACACATTCAAGTATTCAGAATGTCCAGATTTACACAGTAGCTTAAATATTGTTTTTCAATTGCTTCTGCTTTCTTTAGCTACAAATGTAAGTCCTTCAATTTTTGGAAAACTGTGTAGAATGCTCATTCTTTTCTGGTTTGTTTAGTCAACCTCCTCAATGGTAGGTCCAAATGGAGCTGCTCCACTCTCTGAGAACCTATCAGAGATGCCTCCTGGCATGGCCTCTGCACTCTGGTACAGCTTAGTGAAGATTGTGGTGCAGACCTCAAGTTCTTTATACTAATATTCAAATTCTTCTCAGCAGTCTAGTTTGTTTTCAGACAGTTGATTATTTAATTCCATTTTGTCATGGATCTTTCTGTTTGTCTTCATTATTAATTTTGCCTTACAGTTAGTCATCCTTTTGCTTTTCCTCTTTGGCCTTGTATTTCTCAGCCTCCTGGATCATACACTCAATGTCTTCTTTGTTCAGATGACTTTCATCACTGGTGATGATGCTATTCTCTTTGTATATGCTCTTATCCACAGCAGAAACATTAAGGATGTCATTTGTATCCATGTCAAATATAAATTCAGTCCGAGGAACACCCCTGAGGCAAGGGGGATTCCTGTAAACTCAAACTTTCCAAGCAGATTGTTATATGAGACCAGATTAGATTTAGGAAGTCTTTTTGACTTTAGGCCTGATACATCACAGAATGGATAAACTGTGCCACCTAGCTGCCCAGTATAAGCCACTGAGGCTTATACTATATTCCACAATGCATGTGTGACTTAAATATTAAATTTCATAGTATTAAAAAATTAGAAGAGAAGTCTATTTACCTTTTAGGGTCTTAGGTAGGAGATGTATTCTTAATGAAAAAAGTAGATTAAAACAGATACCTGATTAGATGAGGCAGAAAAGCTTCATAGACAAAATTAATAAGTGATACAAAAAGGAAGTGGCTAAATGAGGAAAAATTTTGTGTCAAATATCTTCAAGGAGGGTATGTTGTCTAAGATATATGAATAATTTATAACATGTATGCTCATACACATATATGCAAGAATGTTCTAAATAACTAAGAGAAATACAGATCAAAACAACTTTTAAGGTTTTATCTCATCCTTTGAAAATTAACAAAGATATCAAAAGTTGGGAAAACTAATGTTTAAAGGACTGTGGAAAAATAAGCACACTAGTGCATCATGCAAATAAAATTTTAAAAATATCTATTCTCTTTGATCTCATTATTATTCTTTTACTCTGAAGGGGCCATTGATAAGAAAGTCATATTATAAAAGAAAACATGTCTAGCAGCACTTTTTGTAATAGTAAAGAATTGGAACAAGGTAGATACCATCAATTGGGGAATGGTTAAACAAAATGTGGTACCTAAATGCAATGGGATATTATTGTGATATAAGAAATGATGAATGTGATGGAGAAATATCAGATCTATATGAACTGATGCAGTGCTAAAAAAAAACTATCTGTACAATGATTATAATATAAATGAAATGACAACTACACTTATAACAATCAAAATTGAATGGCATGAAATTATAAAGAATGAGTTTGACTAAAAGAAATGAGAATATTATTAATAACTAACAACTATCTGTGCACAATCATTGCAAATGACAAATATTTTTAGATTTTTCCAGTGTATTGTTCAGTTATGCTAATTTATCTCCTTTGTTTTTAAAAAAAATAGGATTTATTACATGGGATGGTTCTTTGGGAGGTGGAGGGAGAAAGATCTTGGGTGAAACTATGGTGATGTGAAAACTAGCCCAAAATATCAACAAAACCTTATTTAAAAAAGAAATGTTATCACAAAATCAAAAGATTAGGTGGGAAAAGAGCCAATGTAAAGTATTTGACAAAAAAAAAAATAATTGGCTTAGAAAACACATAAAAGAAAACTTAAAATTCATTTATCTGGCTGAAAGCAAAGATTAAACAAAATGAAAACATAGGTCTCATACTTAGAGCAATTATAGATGAAAATCATCCATAAATATTAGAATAAGAAGACAAAAGAAAATGGAAAGAATATAACAATCTCTTAAATGACACCCCCCAAAAGAAAAGTCCCCAGAATATTCTAGACAAATCCCAGAGTTTCTGAGAGGAAAGAAAAGAAACATACCAGTTCAAGGACCATGGGACCACACAGCTAGAGTCATGCAAAACCAGGCATTTCTTTTTTTCTTTAATTTTATAGTATTTTATTTGATCATTTCCATGCATTATTCATTAAAGACAAAAATCATTTTCTTTTCCTCCCTCCCACCCCCCGTAGCCGACGCGTGATTCCACTGGGTATCACATGTGTTCTTGATTCGAACCCATTGCCATGTTGTTAGTATTTGCATTAGAGTGTTCGTTTAGAGTCTCTCCTCTGTCATGTGCCCTCAGCCATTGTAGTCAGGTAGTTGCTTTTCCTCGGTGTTTCTACTCCCTCAGTTTGTCCTCTGCTTATGGATAGTGTTTTTTCTCCTAGATCCCTGCAGATTGTTCAGGGACATTACACTGCCACTAATGGAGAAGTCCATTACGTTCGATTATACCACAGTGTATTAGTCTCTGTGTACAATGTTCTCTTGGTTCTGCTCCTCTCGCTCTGCATCACTTCCTGGAGGTTGTTCCAATCTCCATGGAATTCCTCCACTTTATTATTCCTTTTTGCACAATAATATTCCATCACCAACATATACCACAATTTGTTCAGCCATTCCCCAATTGATGGGCATCCCCTCATTTTCCAATTTTTGGCCACCACAAAGAACGCAGCTATGAATATTTTTGTACAAGTCTTTTTGGGGTACAGACCCAGCAGTGCTATGGCTGGATCAAAGGGTAGGCATTCTTTTATCGCCCTTTGTGCGTAGTTCCAAATTGCCCTCCAGAATGGCTGGATCAGTTCACAACTCCACCAGCAATGAATTAATGTCCCCACTTTGCCACATCCCCTCCAGCATTTATTACTTTCCATAACTGTCATGTTAGCCAATCTGCTAGGTGTGAAAAACCAGGCATTTCTACATGGATGAAAGGAAAAGAAATCAATGAAATACAACCAAGAAAATCTTACCTGTAAAAATGAACAAGAAAAGGAAAGACAGTAAGCATATATTGTCTACTACATTTTAGGCACAGTGCTAAATGCTTTACAAATAATTGATACTCATTTGATACTCAAATAACTCTGTGAAGAAGATACTATTCTCATCCTCATTTTATAGCTGAGGAAACTGAGGCAAATAGAAGTTAAGTGACATGTCCAGAGTCACATAACTAGTAAGTGCCTGAGGCTGTACAACTCAGATCTTCGTGAGTTCAGGTCCAGCACTCTATCCACTGTGCCACCTTTAGTGGACCTTTAATAGAAGAGAAGACATTCCAGTATCTCTGGAAAAAAAAAGAGCAAAACTGAGGATGACATTTAAAATGTAAATACAAGTGTATGGAGAATTTTTTGTAAATTTATTTGAAGAATTGCCTGGGGATTATGATAATATTGTTTTAACATTCTAGAGGGGGAAGAATTAAATGTACTTTAAAAGCTTAATATCTTTGAAGGATTTTAAGGGAACTAAATATGAAAAAGAGAAGGTCTAGTGGTGCATTGATTTTGTTCCAAGGTTTGAATAGGGAAAAGAAAAGGGAAGTTTGGGCAAATACACAAGTATAGGAAGGAAGATGAAGGGTATGAGGTAGAATTTTCTATTTCTCATAACTGGAGTTTATGAGAAGAATATAAAAACTTGGAGGAAATAGGGAGAAAAGCATCAAATTAACCTTACAAATGAATTATAAATTATACATTTATATGGAATTATAAATTAGAATTATATAAATACATTATAAATGAAACTTATAAGAATGAGTTCTTATTTGACCTAGAAAAGGAGTTGAACAGTGCCCCTTCCCCAAATTGTTTGGTTTAAAAATACATCAAATTAATCAAGGAAACAAGCAGGCATGGGAAAGGTAAGAGGATGTGGATAATGGAAAGAAAAATTCAATTTTTATCCCAAAGAGGGAATTCAAAGGGGAAAAAAGAGAAGAGCTAGAATTTAAAGAGAGTACCCATCACTGACAATGTACACCATACTGATAATGGTTTTATTATTGTATATGGTATATGAATGTGATGGAATACTGTTGTACTATAAGAGATAAAAGCATATCAGAGAATCCTAAATAGTATGAATTGAAACAGAATGAAGTGAACACAACCAGATGAACAATTGATCTAAGAATGAATGATAGCGATTTTCAAATCTTTAAGAATTCTGACCAATAACATGTGGATCTGTGATAAAGTAATCTTCCAGCCTCCTGGAATAGACATGGATATGAGGGTAGAAATATATATATATATATATATATATATATTTCATTTATATATATATCCAAATATATATACATATACATATATATATATATATATATATATATATATATTTCAGCCAGGCAGGAGAAATTCTATACCCTTTCCCTCTCTCTTCTCCTTAATTCCCTCCCTCTATATTAATTAAACCACCATAAATTTCCAAACTGATTGGGTATTTTATTTGGGATATTCCCTGGCAAACAATCAAATTTAGATTAAATCAACCCTAAAATTTCCCCTTACATGCCTCCACCTCTTTTTTTGTCTTGTCTTTTCCCCAATGGTATTTAAGTCCAGAATTAAATAAAAAATGTGGGTTAAAGAAATAAGTAGAACAGCATATTTGTAATTAAAAAGAGGTAGAAACAACCTAAATTTCTTACATTTGGTGAATTACTTTATACACCATGGTACACAAAAGTTGTAGAATGCAATAATTGCATTAAAATGAGAAATATATATATGAAAAATAGAAAGAAATTTGTTATATGGTGTAATGAAAGTGAAGTAGAAATAGAAAAATAATAATGTCATAATGAAAACTATTTAAAGGAAGAATTGCATACACTAATGCAGAGACAAATGAACAAACAGAAATGGATGAAGAAGTGCTAACTAATAAGATATTATTCATATATTAAGCATAATATAAATTAATTTTAAATATAGTTATAATTTGCTTAGTTTTATTTTTTAAAGTTTAGAAATTTAAAAAAAATCCAATTTTATTAAAGGATTGAAAGAAAAAATAAAAACAAATATGATTTTTAAAAAAGAAAATATATTCTAGCTTTAGGTCATCCTGGATCTTGAAAGCACTTTTCCTTAGTCCTTTACCCTCTGATCATTTACTTCCTCCCAAACAGCTAAGGCAATCAAACTTCTGGTATAGCTATGTAATGATTTGCTTATACTCTCAATCCTCTGTCAACTTAGACCAAAGCTTTTAGAGTCAGTTTTTGGAAATTAAGCTGTTAAAGAATAAAAGGGTTGAATTAGAAGAAGAGGAAGTGAAAAGAGACAAAAGAAGAAAAGAATATGGAAGAGAAAAAAGGGAGATAGAGTCAAGAAAGAAGTACATTAAAGTATTTTAAAACAAAATCACTAATTCTCTGACTCATGGAGGATGTTATCTAGAAAGAATCGTAGCTAAAGGTTTTTCACTTGAAGCATGAATGAGAGAATAGAAAAGACTATTATTAGAGGAAAAAGAAAAGTTTCCAGCTAGTGAATTGTACTGAATAATTTAATAATTGACATGATTAGTGTAGCTATTTAAACATTTAGGTGCTATGGAACTGGAGAAACCTCCTCAGGAAGTAATTAAATGTTTAATGTATTTTATTTATAACAGTATTTAAAAATTCCTTCTAAACATTAAATTGCTTAAACAATCTTTAGGACAAAAACTTGAAGTTCCAGCAGGTGGTGATATTAGCACACAAAAGAAAACTCCTTGGTGAGTAAGATGAAACAAACCACTCCCCTCTTCAGAGCAGGAAGTTAGTTTTGTTTTGTTTTTCTCACTGGAAAAGTGAAGGAAAAGTTAAACAGAGATTTAACTCTATTAAGTTAATAATCTATTGAATACTTGGGCTAGAACACAAGGCTGTTGAAACTTGGCAGAGTTTCATCCTCAAAACATAAGATCATAATCTATCAGCTAAGTTTTTTTAAAAAAATAGGAAGAGGGATCATAGTAGCCTTTTGAAATGGAGACTTATGGAAACTTCTTAGAGTTTTACTTGGGTGTTTGTCTTGGCAGAAGGAAAAAAAAATAACCGTTTAAAATGTTAGGTCCTTGACAATATGGATTATCTCATCCTTTGTATTTGTATTCCCAGTGCTAAGTGTATCTAGGGAAACATAGACACTTGATAAATGCCTGTCAATCGATTGATAACATTAATGTGAACATAATATGATCATTTGCATCAGTGAGTAGGTATAGAACAAATATTCTAAAACTTGAGCCTTCTTAATCCTGGCTTTGTCAATAATGTTGGACAGATCACCACCTCATAACATATGAGTTTGTCATCTGTGAATTTTTTTCTGATTTACTTTTTCTAAGGTCCCTCCTATTTTTAACATTGTATGGCCCTATAAAACAGAGAGAGGAAGTTTGTATTCAGACATTTAGTTTCAAGACAACTGTGAAGTCCCCAGAGAAAACTGTTTTTGATCAAGAATCATTAACAGTGGGGGCAGCTAGGTAGCTGAATGATTAGCGTGCCAGGACTAGAATTAGGAGGACAGGAGTTTGGAGATTTCCTAGCTATATGACTCTGGGTCAGTCACTTAACCCCATTTGCCTAGCCCTTGCCCTTCTTTCTTTTCTTTTTAAATTTTATTTGGTCAATTTCAAACATTATTCCTTGGTTACAAGAATGACATTCTTTCCATCCCTCCCGTCCCCAAACCCCTCCCAGAGCCGACACACAATTCCACTGGGTATTACATGTGTCCTTGATCAGAACCCATTTCCATGTTGTTGGTGTTTGCATTAGGATGTTCATTTAGGGTCTACATCCCCAGCCATATCCCCTCGACCCATGTAATTAAGTAGTTGTTTTTCTTCTGTGTTTCTATATCCACAGTTTTCCTCTCAATGTGGATAGTGTTCTTTCTCATAGATCCCTCCAGAATATTCAGGAACACTGCATTGCCACTAATGGAGAAGTCCATTACATTTGATTGTACCACAGTGTATCAGTCTCTGTGTAAAATGTTCTCATGGTTCTGCTCCTTTTGCTCTGCATCACTTCCTGGAGGTTGTTCCAGTTCCCATGGAATTCCTCCACTTTATTATTCCTTTTAGCACAATAGTATTCCATCACCCAGAGATACCACAATTTGTTCAGCTATTCCCCAATTGAAGGGCATCCCCTCATTTTCCAATTTTTTTTGCCACCACAAAGAGCGCAGCTATGAATATTCTTGTACATGTATTTTTTCTTATTATCTCTTTGGGGTACAAACCCAGCAGTGCAATGGCTGGATCAAAGAGCAGGCAATCTTATAGTGCCCTTTGGGCACATAGTTCCAAGTTGCCCTCAAGAATGGTTGGAACAATTCACAACTCCACCAGCAATGAATTAATGTCCCGACTTTGCCACATCCCCTCCAGCATTCATTACTTTCCTTTGCTGTCATGTTGGCCAATCTGCTAGGTATGAGGTGATACCTCAGAGTTGTTTTGATTTGCATCTCTCTGATTATAAGAGATTTAGAGCACTTTTTCATGTGCTTATTAATAGTTTTTATTTCTTTGGCTGAAAACTGCCTGTTCATGTCCCTTGCCCATTTATCAATTGGAGAATGACTTGATTTTTTGTACAATTGATTTAGCTCTTTGTAAATTTGACATCAGAACAATCCAAATTAAAAAAAATAGTTTCTGGATGAAAATGTAGACTATCAAAGTCTTATGTGTAAAAATTCTAAGTAAAGGAAAAATAAATTTATAACAGGTCCTTGAATCAGGGCCCAATTAAAATAGTATAAGCAAGTAAGTATTTACCAAGACAGTAGCCAGGACTACAGAAAGTTGTCACACTAGAAAGACAGAAAAGGAACTAGATTATAGGTGCCAGGCAGGAGCCAAATTTGAGATACTCATCTGTAAGTATTTTCAAGAAGAGTGTGGATACAAGAAAGGCCTATGTCTTAACATATGTTAAGCATCGAAACCTTGAGTTTTCACACTAGGTTCAAGTCTTTTGTACTGGCTTAGAAGTGCATCAATCCTGCCTAGATTGTTTTTTTTTTTTACCTGTGTGTTCTTTTGGCACAATTCAGGTTTAGCATTGTGCTTCTTTGGCCCTGTGCAATGGCTCTTTTGTTTATCTTGTCCTGGAACCAGACAATCATTAAGCAAATTCCCATAATTTTTTTAAAGAATTAATGGCATCATTTTTATAGTCTCAAGCTTTGGGGGCATGCATTGACATTATAGCAAATGTATTTTAAACTTATATTACTGCTAAATCAAAAAAGTTAAAGAAAATCTTAATACTGGTGACATGTACTTCAAATATAATAATGGAGAGAAAAAATAAAAGACTAAAATAGTATATATTGCAATGCAAGAAAAATATAATAATAAAAGAGTTTTTAAATTCAAAAAATAAAGCTTATAATCATTGACACACTGTCAGATAAGAAAATATAGAATATAAGGCTTTCTCACCAAAAAATGATATCCATTTCCTCTTCATATCTGACCATGATTCACTGTGAGTACAAGCAAATGAATTTTACAAGGTACCAGTTTTTTAAATAAAGAACAGTAGTACAAATATGTAGGTATCAATATTCCCAAAATTCTCAATAGCCCAATTAATTACAATAGCAAAAAACCACACTATCATTTTTACATGAGTCTACTGTATGACATTTAAAGAAAATGGATACTTGTCACAAGTTTTTACAGACATAGCAAATCTTTCAACCTTGATAAATATTTTTAAAGAAAGTAAAACTTATTTTGGGTCTAGAATATCATCAGGAAATCTGGATATCATTACAAAAACGTGGCAGAGAACTCTAGGAAAAATTCAAACCACTATACTGTTGATGTTGGGTAAAGTGAGCTGAAGAGTTATAAATGAGAGATGCTCCTCTTTTGGGAGTGCTCCAGGGGGTACAATATGCCCTGGGTTTAACTTCCCAGCTCCTTGGTATGAGACTGACTGTGATGTACCATCTGTTCACATTTTTATAAATGTGGGAGGAAGGGATTAAATTTGTATTTCACTTCAGCTACTAAAATGGACCATACCTCCTGTTAGGGGCGGCAAAATGATCAGAGATTCTTGGGGAAAAAAATTCTAAAAATCATGTCTAAAGACCCCTTAAAATCAATTTGAGATATTTAACTCATTAAATTTTCCAAAGGTTTTTATACAATTGTAGCAATGTTCTGATGGAGCCCATCTATCCTCTATGTGACAATTTACAAAGTCAAAACAGAAAAATTGTTTTTATATGGGCTTATTCAATAATGTTTGTTCAGTGTAATTATAGGGGGAAAGCAACAGAATTTAACAGTAGTTAAAACCCAGTACATTAAAATGATTCAGTGTAACAGAACAATATTGAATGCATTAATATATGAACTTAAAACCAACAAAATTAAATCTTAAACAAAACAATCATCAAAATGCAATAGAATACAGAGATTAAAAAAAAAAACAAAACATTGGAGTCTGAAATGCCTTAAAAATATAACCTCCAGTCTCTTTAAAGTTCCTTTTTTAAAAAAAATTATCCATTTAGATGTCTATTGTCCGAAGGCAGAAGATTGGTAAGGGATAGGTCATGAGGTTCAAGTGACCTGCCCAGGGTCACATAGGCAGGAAGTGTCTGAGGCCAGATCTCAACCCAGGACCTCCCATCTCTAGTCCTGGCTCTCAATCCACTGAGTCACTGAGATGCCTTCCCATAGTGAGGGTGGGTTTTTGGAATCTCAAATTGGACCAAAGAATTGCAGGGAGTTGAATTTTCCCCCTGAATCTCAGGTGATGCAAATAAAAGGATCAATACACTCAAAAGATATCCTTTTAAAGCAGCCATGCTTGTAACTTCCTGTTTGGAAACGTCTCTTCCTTTTCCTCTTTCTCCCCCTCTGTGATGCCCTGTCCCCTGCCCCCTGCCATGTGGAGACTAAGGAAAGAACACCCCCATTTTTACCAACTGGTTTTTGATCCTGAAGAAATTGGGTCTGCTATCAGCAGCCTGGGGCAATCTGAGATCTGGCTCACAGGCCAGAGTTGCTGGTCCCGGGAGGTTTGGGACCAGGAGAGCAGATCAGGGTCAAACAGGTCTGAATTGCAGGACAGCAGAAGCAGGCAGTAGCTGAGCCGGGTGGGCCGAGCTGGGACCAGGTGAGTGATCTGAATCAAGAAAGTTCAAAGCGGATGGCTGCAGGCAGGAGCACAGGCAAGCAGGCAAGCAGGTTTGAGTGAGCTGATCAAGACGCTTTTCTGAAAAGCCTTGGAGAAATGTGGCTTAAAAGAAATTTTTATCTAGGCTATCTTTTTTTTTTTTTTAACTTGAGAAGTTCTCATCCCTTCATGGTTGTCATTAACTGTAATCGTTAAATTAGTTTCTCTACTAAAAGTATTGTCTTTTTATGAGGCTTATTAAAGATTATTAGAAATCAAGGATACAAAATAATAAACCACATGTCATGGCTGATTTAGCCAAATTCAGACACCCCTTCCCCCCCACCTCTTAGTTTACTCACTATATCATTGCAATCTCTGAGTAGAGGGAGAGCTCTTGGGAGGCAGAGAGCCCATTAAATAGTCTTTGTGTTCTCGCCCAGGTGGAGGCCCAGGTGACATTATAGGGAATTCTGGGAAGTACCAAGGACTTCTAGGGATTGAAGTCTGAGGTTCAAATCTCCATTTTTCCACTTCCTCTCTTTCTTATAAGAGTATTCTTCCTCTCCCCTTCCCATGTGTATCTTTGTGTGATAAAGATTATCCTATTTATTTTATTTATTCAAGTATCTCTTAGTGCCATCTTTGATTCCTCCCTTTTCCTTTTTTTTGCATATAATCTTATAGCCCTTAATGCCCCAATCTTTTCCTGTGAATGCTTCTTCTAATTACTCTAATGATTAATACAATTTTTGAGAGTTACAAATAACATTTCCCCATATATTAATATATATATATATATATAATTTGATCTAATTGGAGCCCTTAAAGAAGAGAGTTTGAGTTAAAAAAAAAACATTTCCCCCCTTTCCCTCTCTTTCTTATTTACCTTTTCATGTTTCTCTTCATGTTTGTATTTGGACAGCAAACTTTCCACATAGTTTTGGTCTTTTCTTTACAAATACTTGGAAATCTTCTATTTTGTGGAATGTTCATACTTTCCCCTGGGAGTATATAGTCAGTTTTGATGGATAGGTGATCCTTGGTTGAAGACCCAATTTGCTTGCCTTTCTGAATATCATGTTCCAGGCCTTGTGGTCCTTTAGTGTGGAAGCTGCCAGGTCTTGTATGATCCTGATTGATGCTCCTTGGTATCTGAATTGTCTCTTTTTAGCTTCTTGTAGAATTTCTTCCTTAGCTTGAAAGCTCTGGAATTTGGCAATTACATTACTTTTGGGGATTTAGTGTAGAGGGTGTTCTGTGAGCTCTTTCAATGTCTATTTTGCCCCCTTGTTCAAGAACATCAGGGCAGTTTTCTTGGATGATTTCTTGTATTATGATGTTAAGATTTCTGTTCATTTCTGGCTTTTCAGGTAGACCAATGATTCTCAAATTGTCTTGTCATGATCTGTTTTCTTGATCTGTCATTTTGTCAGTGAGATATTTTATGCTTTCTTGTATCTTGTCAGTCTTTTGACTTTGCTTCATTAATTCTTGCTGTTTTGCAAGATCATTGGTTTCCAGTTGCCCAAACCTTGTCCTTAGGGCTTGGTTTTCTTTTTTTTCTTTTCTTTTTTTGGCTCTCCTTTTTTTTTTTAAATATATTTTATTTGATCATTTCCAAGCATTATTCGTTAAAGACATAGATCATTTTCTTTTCCTCCCCCCCACCCCCCATAGCCGACGCGTAAGTCCACTGGGCATTAGATGTTTTCTTGATTTGAACCCATTGCTTTGTTGATAGTATTTGCATTAGAGTGTTCATTTAGAGTCTATCCTCTGTCATGTCCCCTCAACCTCTGTATTCGGGCAGTTGCTTTTTCTCGGTGTTTCCACTCCCATAGTTTATCCTTTGCTTATGAATGGTGTTTTTTTCTCCTGGATCCCTGCAAGTTGTTCAGGGACATTACACCGCCACTAATGGAGAAGTCTATTACGTTCGATTATACCACAGTGTATTAGTCTCTGTGTACAATGTTCTCCTGGTTCTGCTCCTCTTGCTCTGCATCACTTCCTGGAGGTTGTTCCAGTCTCCATGGAACTTCTCCACTTTATTATTCCTTTTAGCACAATAGTATTCCATCACCAACATATACCACAGTTTGTTCAGCCATTCCCCAATTGATGGGCATCCCCTCGTTTTCCAGTTTTGGGCCACCACAAAGAGCGCAGCTATGAATATTTTTGTACAAGTCTTTGTGTCCATTATCTCTTTGGGGTATGGACCCAGCAGTGCTATGGCTGGGTCAAAGGGTAGATATTCTTTTGTCGCCCTTTGGGCATAGTTCCAAATTGCCCTCCAAGGGCTTGGTTTTCTATTGTAACTTTTTGGTTTTTGGCTGTAATCTTTGGTTTTCTGTTATAATCTTTTGAATTTCTTTTTTGGTTTGCTCTATCCTGCTTTTCATGGAGTCCATCTATTTCTTCAATTGGGAGTTTTTTCTTTTTGAACTATTTCCCACTTTTCTTGCCAGAAGGCTTCCATCTTTTTGATAAGCTCCAATTTAAATTCTTCAAGAGCTTGTGGATAATTTCCATTTTTTTAAAAATATATTTTATTTGATCATTTCCAAGCATTATTCGTTAAAGACATAGATCATTTTCTTTTCCTCTCCCCCACCCCCCATAGCTGACGCGTAAGTCCACTGGGCATTAGATGTTTTCTTGATTTGAACCCATTGCTTTGTTGATAGTATTTGCATTAGAGTGTTCATTTAGATCCTATCCTCTGTCATGTATCCTCAACCTCTGTATTCAGGCAGTTGCTTTTTCTCGGTGTTTCCACTCCCATAGTTTATCCTTTGCTTATGAATGGTGTTTTTTTCTCCTGGATTCCTGCAAGTTGTTCAGGGACATTACACCGCCACTAATGGAGAAGTCCATTACATTCGATTATACCACAGTGTATTAGTCTCTGTGTACAATGTTCTCCTGGTTCTGCTCCTCTCGCTCTGCATCACTTCCTGGAGGTTGTTCCAGTTCCCATGGAACTCCTCCACTTTATTATTCCTTTTAGCACAATAGTATTCCATCACCAACATATACCACAGTTTGTTCAGCTATTCCCCAATTGATGGGCATCCCCTCGTTTTCCAGTTTTGGGCCACCACAAAGAACACAGCTATGAATATTTTTGTACAAGTCTTTGTGTCCATTATCTCTTTGGGGTACAGACCCAGCAGTGCTATGGCTGGATCAAAGGGTAGATATTCTTTTGTCGCCCTTTGGGCATAGTTCCAGATTACCCTCCAGAATGGTTGGATCAGTTCACAGCTCCACCAGCAATGAATTAATGTCCCTACTTTGCCACATCCCCTCCAGCATTCATTACTTTCCTTAGCTGTTATGTTAGCCAATCTGCTAGGTGTGAGGTGATACCTCAGAGTTATTTTGATTTGCATCTCTCTGATTATAAGAGATTTAGAACACTTCTTCATGTGCTTGTTAATAGTTTTGATTTCTTTATCTGAGAACTGCCTATCCATTTCCCTTGCCCATTTATCAATTGGAGAATGGCTTGATTTTTTGTACAATTGATTTAGCTCATTATAAATATGAGTAATTAAATCTTTGTCAGAGGTTTCTATGAAGATTTTTTCCCAATTTGTTGTTTCCCTTCTGATTTTAGTTATATTGGTTTTGTTTGTACAAAAGCTTTTTAGTTTGATGTAGTCAAAATTATTTATTTTACATTTTGTGATTCTTTCTATATCTTGCTTGGTTTTAAAACCTTTCCCCTCCCAAAGGTCTGACATGTATACTATTCTGTGTTTACCCAATTTACTTATGGTTTCCTTCTTTATGTTTAAGTCACTCACCCATTTTGAATTTATCTTGGTGTAGGGTGTGAGGTGTTGATCTATTCCTAGTCTCTCCCACATTGTCTTCCAATTTTCCCAACAGTTTTTATCGAATACTGGATTTTTGTCCCAAAGGCTGGGATCTTTGGGTTTATCGTATACTGCCTTGCTGAGGTCGCTTTCCCCAGTCTATTCCACTGATCTTCCTTTCTGTTTCTTAGCCAGTACCAAATTGTTTTGATGACTGCTGCTTTGTAATATAGTTTAAGGTCAGGGACTGCAAGGCCCCCATCATATGTGTTTTTTTTCATTATTTCCCTGGATATCCTTGATCTTTTGTTGTTCCAAATGAATTTTGTTATGGTTTTTTCTAAATCAGTGAAGAAGTATTTTGGTAGTTCAATGTGTATGGCACTAAATAGATAAATAAGTTTGGGTAGGATGGTCATTTTTATTATATTGGCTCGTCCTATCCATGAGCAGTTAATGTTTTTCCATTTGTTCAAGTCGGGTTTTAGTTGTGTGGCAAGTGTTTTGTAGTTGTGTTCATATAGTTCCTGTGTTTGTCTTGGGAGGTAGATTCCTAGGTATTTTATTTTGTCTAAGGTGATTTTGAATGGGATTTCTCTTTCTAGTTCTTGCTGCTGAGCTGGGTTGGAGATATATAGAAAAGTTGATGATTTATGTGGGTTTATTTTGTATCCTGCAACTTTGCTAACGTTGTTGATTATTTCAATTAGCTTTTTGGTTGAATCTCTAGGATTCTTTAAGTAGACCATCATGTCATCCACAAAGAGTGATAACTTGGTCTCCTCCTTGCCTATTTTGATGCCTTCAATTCCTTTATCTTCTCTAATTGCTACTGCTAGTGATTCTAGTACAATGTCAAATAGTAGAGGTGATAATGGGCATCCTTGTTTCACTCCTGATCTTATTGGGAATGCATCTAGTTTATCCCCATTGCAGATGATATTAGCTGTTGGTTTTAGATATATACTGTTTATTATTTTTAGGAATGACCCTTCTATTCCTATGCTTTCTAGTGTTTTTAATAGGAATGGGTGTTGTATTTTATCAAAGGCTTTTTCTGCATCTATTGAGATAATCATGTGGTTCTTGCTAGTTTGCTTGTTGATGTGGTCAATTATGTGGATGGTTTTCCTAATGTTGAACCAGCCCTGCATCCCTGGTATGAATCCTACTTGATCATGGTGAATGATCCTTCTGATCACTTGCTGGAGTCCTTTTGCTAGTATCCTATTTAAGATTTTTGCATCTATATTCATTAGGGAGATTGGCCTATAGTTTTCTTTCTCTGTTTTTGTCCTGCCTGGTTTTGGAATCAGTACCATGCTTGTGTCGTAAAAGGAGTTTGGTAGAACTCCCTCTTTGCTTATTATGTCAATAGTTTGTATAGTATTGGGATTAACTGTTCTCTGAATGTTTGATAAAATTCACTGGTGAATCCATCAAGCCCTGGGGATTTTTTCTTAGGAAGTTCTTTGATGGCTTGTTGGATTTCAATTTCTGATATGGGATTATTTAAGAATTCTATTTCCTCTTCTGTTAGTCTAGGCATTGTATATTTGTATATATTCATCCATTTCTCCTAAATTGGTTTATTTATTGCCATATAATTGGGCAAAGTAATTTCTAATGATTGCCTTAATTTCATCTTCATCGGAGGTGCTGTGCCCCTTTTCATCTTTAATGCTGTGAATTTTCTTTTCTTCCTTCCTTTTTTTAATTAGATTGACCAGTACTTTGTCTATTTTGTTTGTTTTTTCAAAGTACCAGCTTCTTGTCTTATTTATTAAATCAATAGTTCTATCACTTTCGATTTTATTAATTTCTCCCTTAATTTTTAGGATTTCTAATTTGGTTTTCTGCTGGGGGGTTTTAATTTGATCACTTTTGAGTTTTTTCATTTGCATTTCCAATTGATTGATCTCTGCTCTCCCTTGTTTGTTAATATAAGCATTCAGGGATATGAATTTACCTCTGATTACCGCTTTGGCTGCATCCCAAAAGGTTTGAAAGGATGTTTCGCCATTGTCATTTTCCTCGATGAAATTATTAATTGTTTCTATGATTTCTTCTTTAACTAAACGGTTTTGGAGTATCATATTGTTTGCTTTCCAATTGGTTTTAGATTTGGTTTTCCATGTACCATTACTAATCATTATTTTTATTGCCTTGTGATCTGAGAAGGCTGTATTCATTATTTCTGCTTTTTTGCATTTGTGTGCTATGTTTCTGTGACCTAATGTATGGTCAATTTTTGTGAATATGCCATGTGGTGCTGAGAAGAAGGTGTATTCCTTTTTATCCCTATTTATTTTTCTCCATATGTCTATTAATTCTAATTTTTCTAAGATTTCATTCACTTCTTTTACCTCTTTCTTATTTATTTTTTGATTTGATTTATCTAAATTTGATAGTGGTTGGTTTAAGTCTCCCACTAGTATGGTTTTATTGTCTATTTCTTCCTTCAATTCTCCTAGTTTCTCCATTAGAAATTTGGGTGCTATATTATTTGGTGCATACATGTTGATTAAGGATATTTCCTCATTGTCTACAGTCCCTTTTAACAAAATATAATTACCCCCCCATACCTTTTGATCAGGTCTATTTTTGCATTGGCTTTATCGGATATCATGATTACCACTCCTGCCTTCTTTCTATCAGTTGAGGCCCAGAAGGTCTTACTCCATCCTTTAATTCTGACCTTGTGGGTGTCAACCCGCCTCATGTGTGTTTCTTGAAGACAACATATGGTAGGGTTTTGGATTCTAATCCATTCTGCTATTCGTCTACATTTTATGGGTGAGTTCATCCCATTCACATTCAAAGTTATGATTGTCATTTGTGGACTCCCTGGCATTTTGATAGCCTTCCCTAATTTTAACCTATTCTTCTTTGGCTCTACCTTTTAGTCCAGTGATTTACTTTTAATCAGTCCCCCTTGTCCCCTCCCTTGATGTTTCCCTTTTTAGTCCCTCCCTTTTTGTTCCCTCCCCCTCCCCCTCTCTTTCCCTCCCTTTTTGTTCTCCCTCTCCCCCTCCCCCCCTTGGTTTTCCCTTCTCCCTACCCTTGTTGGGTAAGATAGAATTCAAGATCCCAATGGATCTGGATGTTTTTCCCTCTCAGAGTTGATTTCCCTGAGATTGAGGTTTAAGTAAACCCCCCCCCCTTCCTCTCCTTCTTATAGGAGTTTTCTTCCCCTCCCCTTCCCATGTGAATCTTTGTGTGAGAATGATTATTCTATTTGGTCTTTCTTTACCCCCTATTTATACATTACATTTTCCCCACATATTAGTATACATAGATTGATATAAATGTAGTCCTTATAGAAGAGAGTTTGAGTAAAAGAAGAAGATAACATTTTTCCCCTTTCCTTAATATTTACCTTTTCAGGTATTCCTTGCTCTTTGATTTTCGGTATCAAACTTTCCACAGAGCTCTGGTCTTTTCTTTGCAAAAAGTTGGAAGTCTTCTATTTTGTTGAATGCCCATACTTTCCCTTGGAAGTATATAGTCAGTTTTGCTGGGTAGCTGATTCTTGGTTGGAGACCCAGCTCTCTTGCCTTTCTGAAGATCATGTTCCATGCCTTACGATCATTCAGAGTAGAACTTGCAAGGTCTTGTATGACCCTGATTGGCATTCCTTTATATCTAAATTGTCTTTTTCTGGCTTTTCCTGTAGGATTTTTTCTTTTGTTTGAGAGCTTTCGAATTTGGCAATTACATTCCTGGGAGTTGTCTTTTGGGGGTTTAGTGTAGAAGGTGTTCTGTGAGCTCTGTCAGTGGCTGTATTGACCCCTTGTTCTAGAATCTCTGGGCAATTTTCTTTGATTATATATTGTGTCACCATATCGAGTTTGGTGTTTATTTCTGGCTTTTCTGGGAGTCCAATTATTCTTAAATTATCTCTTCTCCCTCTATTTTCCAGATCTATCACCTTGTCAGTGAGATATTTTATGTTCTCTTCTAATTTCTTCGTGTTTTGGCTTTGCTTTATTAGTTCTTGCTTTAAAGCCTGGTTTTCTTTTACAGTTTGGTCAAACTGGTTTTGTAGATGCGTGAATTTCTTTTGCATTATTTCCCACTTTTCCTCCCAGAAGGCTTCCATCTTTTTGGTCATTTCTGATTCAAATTCTTCATGGGTTTGTGGAGAGTTTCCATTTCCTTTGGAAGATTTTGGAGCATTTTCTTGTATATCTTCTTCTATCTGCTCTGTATTTTGTATTTTGGCTCCATAGAATGTGTCCAAAGTCACCCCTTTCTTCTTATTTTTCTTGGTATTTTGGGGCTTCTGTGCTTCTGTGGAGTTTGCCATCTCTGAATGTGGAGGATTAGCTTTTCTTATCTCTGTCTGGTGTTCAGAGGCTTTAGTCCTGTACAGATTGTCGGTTCTATGAGCTTTCCCTGGGTTAAACTGAACACGCCTCACTGGAACAGGAATGGAAGGGTCGGACCACGAGGCCACACTCTCCCCCCGGCTCTCTGGGTCGGGTTGCTTTCCAGAAGTTGCTTTCAGAATAGCTGGCCGTGAGGCTGTTTTGTCGGCCTGCGGGGGGATGGGTTGCAGCTTCCCCAAGCTCCGAGGGCAGGGACTTTCACTGAGACTTGGATAGCAGGATCCAGCTCGTGAGGCTGTCTTGCCCGCCCTGAGGGTTGCTGTTGTTTTGACCCTGCTCTCTGCCGGGGGAGCTCCGAGGGCAGTGACTTTCACTGGGACTCAGATAGAAGGCCCTGAGGGTTGTTGTTCCGAGGACCCTGCTCTCTGAGCCGGGCCGGGCTGCGGCTTCCCGGAGCCTTGGACTCTGCGCTCCTACCCCTTAGGTCCGAGTGATCTCGGGTTCTGGCTTTTGAGTGGGGCTGTACCTTTTGATCCAGGTCCAGGTCCAGGAGGAGGGTTCCCAGGGTCTGTGCTGTTGATCGTTTTGAATTTCGGCGCCTTAGGAGCTTATAGTTTGAGATCGGTCGGGAAGGGTTTTCCAGAGATCTGAACTTTAGCTTTCTCTAAGCCGCCATCTTAACCGGAAGTCCTCCATTTTTTTAAGGTATTGGCTTTGTTTGAATTTCCTCCTCTATTTTCTCTGTACTCTAAACTTTAAATTATTCTATCCTACTTAGACCATACTTTAGGGGAAGATAAATTTGTAATCTCCTGATTGAACAATGAAGGTACTTAGTTCTCACCTTATAGTGAAGCTGGAACTTTAAGCTAAGCCTATTTTTAGATTTAAAACAAAAAGGTGTTAAGTAATTATAAAGGTTAAAATAATCACAAAAAGGTCGAGTAACTCAGAAAAGGTGAACTTAAAGAAGTGTTAAGTAACTCTAAAGGTATAATCAAATCAAAGAAGGTGAGAACTAAAAGTATGGGCTGTCCTGGAGAAGAAGCCATTAATGTGATTGGTGGATGTGAAAATTTAGAGGAAGAGACACAAGGATGAAAGGTCTATATATTTGAGATTTTTTTGTCCCTCAAGAACTCTAACTCTCTCTCTCTCTCTCCCTCTCTCTCTCTCTCTCTCTCTCTCTCTCTCTCTCTCTCTCTCTCTCTCTCTCTCTCTTCCCTTCCCCCCCCCCCCCCCCGATTTGCAGTGGAGAGTTAGCTGAGAGCTGCGTGCTGAGCCTTTTGGCTACAAGCTATTGTCTGGTTCAATGGTGACTTCCTGGCTGAATTTTCCTCCTTTACATTCCAACTTTTTCCTCTCTGAAGCCTCTAATCTTCTTCAGAGACCTAGAGGTGGGGAGTTTAAAACTCCCCCTGGCATAGGCCAGGTAGGAGAAATCCTATATCCTCTTTCCTCCTCCTTAAATTCCTTCCCTCTATATTAATTAAATTACCATAAATTTCCAGATTGACTTGGGAATTTTATTTGGTGACCATTTAAATCTAGATTTAAAGTCACAAACCTAAAATTATCTGACAATACCCTGGGTTTTTCCTCGGTAACAATTTGCAAGGGTCAATGCCTTTTTTTTTTTTGGTGGTAGAGGGAGGTTGGGGCTACTGGGCATAATTTTCCCTCACTGTGGAGTTTTTTCCTTCCCTTTTAAGTCAGAAATCTGAGTGAGATGGTCAGGCTCTCTGTGTATGGAGTCAAGGAGCAAGGATTTTTGCCTGAGGTAAGCTCTCGAATCTCTGCAGCTTCAGCCATTGACTGTCCTTCTCTGTGCCTCCTTCCTGAGAGCACCCATGGTCTGTACTCCCCAGCCCATTGGGGTTTCAGGTGTAGCTGCTCTCAGGGGTAAGTCCTTGGTGGTCTTAGTCAGCTCCCAAGAACCTAGAGGTGCCTGTTGCTCACTCCAAAGGTGCCCCTCACTCACTCGCTGATTCTGGGGCATGTTGGCTTTGACTCTGGCTGTGTAGGTGGGGTGGGGGAGGGTAGATCAGTTCACATTTGGGTGGGAGCTTTTTCACCCCCTTATAGTATGGAAATGCCCAAATCCCATGCACCTTCAATGCTGCACCCTACTGTAGAGTCCCTTCACTCTTATGAATTTGGGTTTTTTTGGTCTTTTGAGGTAGTCTATATATTGGTGGGTTTTGAGGAGAGGAAGAATCCCACGTCTAGACTGCCACCATGCTTACCTAATTTGCTTGTAGTTTCCTGCTTTATGTTCAAGTTATTCACCTATTCTGAGTTTATCTTGGTGTAGGGTGTGAGGTGTTGATCCAGACCTAGTCTCTGTCATACACTGTCTTCCAGTTTTCAGAGCAGATTTTGTCATATACTGAATTTTTGTCCCCAAAACTGGGATCATTGGGTTTGTCATAGTCTGTCTTGCTGAGGACATTTACCCCAACTCTATTCCACTGATCCTCCTTTCTGTCTCTTAGGCAGTACCAAATTGTTTTGATGACTGCTGCTTTATAGTATAGTTTGAGAACTGGGACTGCAAGTCCTCCTTCCTTTCCATTTTTTTTTCATGATTTCCCTGGATATCCAGGATCTTTTGTTCTTCCAAATGAACTTTGTTATGTTTTTTTTTTCTAAGTCAGTAAAAAAAATTGGAAGTCCAATGGGTATGGAACTAAATTAGTCTTTGTAGGATGTTCATTTTTATTATATTGGCTCATCCTACCCATGAGTAGTTAATGTTTTTCCAATTGCTCAAGCCTAATTTTACTTGTGTGGAGAGTGTTTTGTAGTCATGTTCTTATAGTTCCTGTGTTTGTCTCGGGATATAGATTCCTAAGTATTTTATTTTGTCTAAGGTGATTTTGAATGGGATTTCTCTTTCTAATTATTGCTGCTGAGATATGTTGGAAATGTATAGGAATGCTGATGACAGTGCTTAGTCAGCACTGTCCACAAGGTACCCCTGTGCCTTTGCCCATCCTGAGGTTCCTGTTCTTTCGGGAGGTCCTGCACTCTAGTGGGGGAGGGGTCCTGGCCTTCTTGAGCTCTGAGGACTCCTGATAGGGTTATGTTCAACTGGGATGATCTGGATGTGGTAAAAACCTCCAGTGAGACTCCGATGGTAGGACCTAGCTACGGGGCTGCAGGCTCCCCCCGTCTCTCTCCGGCTGCTTCCCTGCCTTCTGTGTTGGATGCCCTGAGCCTGGCCCAGGTTGCTTTTAAGGTGCACCCTTTAGAACAGCACCTTTGCTGGCCCTGAGGTTTCCGCTGCTGCTTGGGGCTCAGCAGTCTGTGTTGGGGGGAGGGGTCCTGGGATCTTCCTTCTGCCTTCCCCTTAGACCTGAGTGTTCTGGGATTCTGGCTTTTGGGGGACATCCCTTTTGATTTGTGTCCAGAAGGAGGGTTCCCCGCCTCTGTCCTGTTGTTAAGTTTGAATTTCAGTCTCCTAGGAGCATTCAGTTTGTGATCGGTAAGGAAGGGTTTTCAGAGGTCTGAACTTTTGCTGCTTCTAAGCCACCATCTTGACCGGAACTCGTGTTGAGTTTTCTAAGAACCATTCCCTTCAACCATTTCTCATTTTGTTTTTCTCCATATACAACTCTCATTGGATCAAACCTATACCCACTTGGTCTCCTACTATTTAAAAAATGTTATGTTGAATATTCCTGATTTTGTAAATACTTAGGGGTCATATTTTGATTTGGGGTGCTCATAAGAGCTCATATTTGCATTATCTGAAGGGATTATTATTAAATTATTTTATTTAGCATTATTTTCTGCAATATGACATCTTTTTATAGGTAGCATGGAGCAGAGGATGGAACTCTGGCCTCAGGCCTCACTCTGAGATGCTGTGTAGGTCACTTTTAGTACTGAGTAAATTCTATAAGACTTAATTACAAGGAAATTCCCAATCCATTCTAGTAGAGGGAATTCTTCAGTGGGAATATCTTCTACTAATGAAAACAGGTATAAACTCCACTACCCCCTGTAGGAATTTTGACAAAATAAGAAAGCAGCTTTTCATAAGTTAAGTTTTAGTGAGAATATAGGAGAGTTGTAAATTAATATTATCCTTTTAAGTCAGAGAAAAGAAAACTCCAACCAGCTTTTAATAATTAGCAATTTAGTTTAATTAAAATAGAGATAGTAAAGGAGGAAAATATAGGAAATAGGTAAAGAAAATTTTCTAATGCCTATACTAGTTATCCCATAACTATCCATAATAACTACTTAAAACTGCCTATATCTACCTATAACTGCTTATAACTACTGCTAATAACAACCACCCCACAAAGTTCCAAACCCAATTCAGCCCAATCACAACCAACCCAATCAGTGTTTAATCCAACCCCAATTAGGTCTGTTAAAAACCAATCACCTTCCAAAACGTTCAAAAGGCCCAAAAGCCCTTCTATAGGCTAAAGACAAAAATCCCTCACAGTAAGCTCAGGCTTGCCTTTATATTCCAGCAACTAAATGCCAATTGCCAACCTAATACACTCCCAGCAGCCAACTTCCCTGCAACTGCCAGCCCTAACTGTCAGCAACTGATTTCCTAAGTGGCAGCAACTGACAGCCCCACCAACTCATGCTGGCATCCTTTTATCACCTTTTTCTACCTCAATTCCTGTCTCTATGGTTTCTATTTCCTTTCTCTATGGTTTCTACTTCTTACCTCTATGGTTTCTATTTCCTGTCACTGTGGGCTGGTTAATCGCTACACATCTCTATGGTAAGAAGACCTCCAGGTCCCCCATTAAATTAAAAAAAAGGAATAAAGAATTTCTTTTTACACTCCTAAAAAAGAAAGAGTCTTCAGGCTTCAATCAATTATCAGTCAAAGTAAATCAATCACAGGTGTTAAAAGGTAATTGGACTTTGATGCTCATGGCAGTGGTCAAGAATATTTTTGGTGGTACATCCTAATTAGAAAACATAGTTTTGTTAGTATACATTCCAAATATATATCTAAAATAAAGGTATTCTGTTAGAATACCCAGAGACTGAAGACTTGAACTACTTCTTATTCTATATCCAGCCACTGTTGTTTGTATCAGATTCATTCCTGGGAAAGCTTGACTGCAAATTAGGAAGAATAGGCTCCATTTTCTCAGACTCAGAGAATTATTTTAGAAAACACCCGGGGACAATACTAATTTTAGCAAAATGTATGGGTCATGTTTAGTTATCCCCAAAGGGGAAGGGAAATGCAAAAACATGTGACAAGTAATTTATTTTACACTGAACTGCTAAACATCAAGATAGCATAGTAGTCAGGGTGTCAGGCTTAAAGTCAGTCAAATATGATAACTTCTCAGCCAACAGATGTTAAGGGCTTTAAAAAATGCTAAATATGGGGAGAATCATAGAAACTCATTAACATAAGAACAGATTCAACATTATAAAATATTGCAGGAAATCTGATGGCTAAACCTCACAAATATTTAACATGTTTTGAAAGGCTATTAACTATTCCATATCTCATTTGACCTTGCTATTGTCAGATTAACTCTCAATGCAAGGTAAAATGGCTAGCCTTTTTTCAGGGGGTTTCTTTCTCTAATGAATATATTTACTTTCATTGCCTTCATTCCATTTCTGCTATATTCATATCAACAGCCAGTCACTTTAGTGGACACTGTGGCTGTCATACTCTCAGACCTCCCAGAATCTTTTGACTTCAGAATTCGGAAAGCCTTTCTTAGGTCTGAGCACGTCCACAGTAACATACTCATTTGCCAATGAAAAGGAAAAATAAATCAAATATTATACAAAAGAGGCAGCCATAGCAATGAACTTCAGGACATATGGTAGAAGACAGGAAAATGAGTTTTTACCTGTAGCAGTCCTCTTGTTTCACAGATACAAGAGGAAATCAAAGAGTACAGTAGCTTGCTTTGTATCCCCTCTAAATCATCATTTTTTTTCTAACTCAGCAGTCTATTAGTGAACTCTTCATCTTTATATATTGCAAAGCTCTGAAATTGAAAACTGTATCATTCTTGGAAACTTTGTGCCTCAGTTTTTCTTTATTGCAGATTCTTATTGTAACAAACCAATAATCATCAGTAATCAAGGACTTGCATCAGCTTTCATAGAGCTGATGATTCATGAAACAATTAAAACACATACTATCTTTACCCCCCCCAATGATCTGAGGTCTAGAAAGAGCAGATTTCCCCTCTTTTAGGGTTCTTTGAAACCTTGAAAGGGACTTGAGGTGCCTAAGATCTCTGAAAATGACTCCGAACTCCACCAGTGGTACTCCCCAAGTGTAGGGGATGATCCTCTATGTAGTCAGTAGGTATCACATTTACTTTTCCAAAAGAATATTTACTTCAAAATGTATAATTACAGACCCACAAACTTACTCCCAACATGTGACAGGTATAATCTGCTTCCTCTTTTCTGTATAGCACAGACCCAGTTACAAGTTCAAAACTTGCTCTGGGAATTGACTTCCAGAGACTCTGGTTTCTCAGGGTTTCCATGCCAACTTGGCTAACTGTATTATCCCAATTTGTAATCCTGGCTCCAGGGTCATCATGGTCAAACTATTATGTCCAGTGAGGATCAGCTCAAGCATTTGAAACTGAAGAGGACAAACAACACAAAACAGAAATAAGAATTCCTAGATCCCTTCATTAGAGTCAGAGGAAAGTAGAGAAAGCAGGGGAAGGAAGTTCTCTCACTAATTTAGTTCATGGAACCATTGTTTTGTTAAAGAAAAATAAGTAAAATTTGAGTTTGACAACATTCAAGTGCTATATTAGGAGTTAGCTAGTGAACCTCTCTAAAAAGAAAGTGTTGGGTGTTTTAGGGGATTATTTTGGTATATTTTATTTTTGCCAAATTGTCAAAAAATATTTCACAGTGAAGTATTTACATTTTTTCAATATTTTAGTCTAGAATTTTACAAATGTTTCTGTACTGTATTATAAGGTTATATTCATACCTTTCCCCCAAAATACATATCTTATTTTTCCTCTGGCTTGTTTTGTGAATTTATGAATTCATGTAAGTTGATTAATTTTGAACCCAAGTAGGTATATCTCTCAAATATATAAATCAATGTTTGATCTAATTGATTAGAAGTTCCATCTTAATGATCAATCAATTAAAAACACTTGTGATATGCCCACTATGTTTCTGGCATTATGCTAGGAGCTGGAGATATGAAGGCAAAACCAAAATGGCCCTCAACTTTAGAGAGCTTATATTTTGTCAGAGAAAACAATATTTAAAATATAAGTAAAACAAATAAAAAGTAATTTTGGGAGATACCAGAAGTATATGGATGGGGAGTCGAATTAGGAAGTGCTTCATGGAAAAAGGTGATATTGAGCAGATACTTAAAGTGAAACATGAATTCCAGGAGGAAGAAGAAGAGAGGGAGAAAGATCCAAGCATGAAATGGTAGGGATCTGATATATAGAATTTTTTTTGTGAGGGAAAAAAGGACACTTTGGAGGGAATATAGAGTATGTGTAATAAGGTTTGACTGGTAAGTTGGAGCCAGAATATGGAATGTTTTAAATACCAAACAAAGGAGTATGTATAGAGCCAATAGAGTTTATTGAGTAAAGGAATTAACATCATCTGATATGAGCTAATTGAATTGAGTTCCTTAATGTTAAAAAAAAAAGGCTCTTTGGCAGCAATATGGAAGATGTCTTGGAGAAAACACATTCCTGAAGTGAGGAAACCAATTAGGAAGCTATTTAAATACCTCAGAGAAGAATTACTGAGGGCCTGAATCAGGGTTTTGGTAGAGTGACCAGGGAGGAGACAACTGCCATAGGTGTAGAAGTAGAAACAGTATTTTTCAAACTATTAGATATAAATATTGCCTGAGAGTGAATACTCAAGGATGATTCCAAGGTTGTGAACTTGGTTGTTTAGAAGGATAGTGATGCTTTTGACATAAATAGGGGGATATGGAAGAGATGTGAGATTTTAGGGAAAGGTAAGGAAAACTGTGATGCAAATTCTAATACATCCTTGACTATTCCTCTTATAAAACTGATTCTTTCTTACAGAAAGTGAAAAAAGTAAAGGAGTAAAGGCATAGGGAGCTCTTACTTTACCCTGGAGCTCATATATAATGAAAAACTATTCTTTCCAGAAGGTAATCTTGTGGACAGAGTAAAGGTATTCTAGAAGAGGAAGATTTCCCCAATATAATTTGTGTAACAGGTAGCTTAAGTTGTGGTTAATTTAATCAGTCTTCTGAAGCTCTGATGTCTGAAGAAGAGAAATTGGGAGCTTACATAGTTACAGAAGAGGGCATAGTGAAAGATGAGAATAGAGGATTATCAGTGATAATTGGTGAAGAAATTAAGGACTTGGAGATTTGATGAAGATCTAGAAACAATGACTGTAAATTCTTGCATTAAGCCATTTAACTGGTTTTGTAATACTCCAAGGTTGCTTCTGTCCCCAAACTACAAACCATTTAGTTGGACATAGGATTACTACATCAAAACAAATCACATATTTATTGACCAAATACTGTATGCAGTACAAAGAACTTCATTCCGAGATTGCAGTCTAGGGTAGACTCAAGTTGCTGAGTGTTAAGGGAGACTTACTCTAGATCAAGCCATTTAGTGATGTCCCACTCTTACCTATCCTAAAGGGTTCCTAGGAGATTGGAAAAGTCTGGGTTTCCTTCCAGGTGTTCTAATCTTCTTGGCTATAAATGCTGTATTACTCATAAATAGGATTCCAAAGGGGCCCTTGGCAGAAAAATGTGGGAACTACTATAGTAGATCAACTATAATGAAGAGTTCATTTATAGGTTCAGGCTTCAGAAGAAGAAATGCAAGATGAAACTAAAATTGCTTTAAAGAAATGTAATAAATATAGTATTACCTAAAAACTTCTAAAACTATAGCAAGTAATGACAATAATAAGTCACATACCTTTTCCATGTGCACAAAGCTAGCTTAAGAACTTCAAAGAGAACTTTCTAAGACATACAGTACTGGTTAGGAGATATTTATGGGGGGGACTTCCGGTTAAGATGGCGGCTTAGAGAAAGCTCAAGTTCAGATCTCCGGAAAAACCTTCCCGACCGATCTCAAACTATAAGCTCCTAAGGCGCCGAAATTCAAAACGATCAACAGCACAGACCCTGGGAACCCTCCTCCTGGACCTGGACCCGGTTCAAAAGGTACGGCTCCCCTCAAAAGCCAGAACCCGAGATCCCTCGGACCTCAGGGGTAGGAGCGCAGAGTCCAAGGCTCCCGGAAGCCGCAGCCCTGCCGGCTGGGCTCAGAGAGCAGAACCCTCAGGGCCTTCTACAGTCCCGGTGAAAGTTACTGCCTGGGGCTTCCGCTGCAGAGAGCTGGTCGAAACAACAGCAACCCTCAGGGCGGGCAAGACAGCCTCACGGGCTGGATCCTGCTATCCAAGTCTCAGTGAAAGTCCTTGCTCTCGGAGCTTGGGTTAGCTGCAGCCCATCCCCCCGCAGGCCGACGAAACAGCCTCACGGCCAGCAATTCTGAAGGCAACTTCCTGAAAGCAACGTGGTCCGACCCTTCCATTCCAGTTCCAGTGAGGCATATTCAGTTTAACCCAGGGAAAGTCATAGAACCATCTGCCCAGGACTAAAGCCTCTGAACACCAGACAGAGACAAGAAAAACCAATCCTCCACATTCAGAGATGGAAAACTCCACAGAAGCACAGAAGCCCCAAAATACCAAGAAAAATAAGAAGAAAGGGGCGACTTTGGACACATTTTATGGAGCCAAAATACAAAATACAGAGCAGACAGAAGATAATATAAAAGAAAATGCTCCAAAACCTTCCAAAGGAAATGGAAACTCTCCACAAACCTATGAAGAATTTGAATCAGAAATGACCAAAAAGATGGAAGCCTTCTGGGAGGAAAAGTTGGAAATAATGCAAAAGAAATTCACGCATCTACAAAACCAGTTTGACCAAACTGTAAAAGAAAACCAGGCTTTAAAGGCCAGAATCAGGCAGCTGGAAGACAACGATCGTGTAAAAGAGCAAGAATCAATAAAGCAAAGCCAAAACACCAAGAAATTAGAAGAGAACATAAAATATCTCACCGACAAGGTGATAGATCTGGAAAATAGGGGGAGAAGGGATAATTTAAGAATAATTGGACTCCCAGAAAAGCCAGAAATAAACACCAAACTGGACATGGTGATACAAGATATAATCAAAGAAAATTGCCCAGAGATTCTAGAACAAGGGGGCAATACAGCCACTGACAGAGCTCACAGAACACCTTCTACACTAAACCCCCAAAAGACAACTCCCAGGAATGTAATTGCCAAATTCCAAAGCTATCAAACAAAAGAAAAAATCCTACAGGAAGCCAGAAAAAGACAATTTAGATATAAAGGAATGCCAATCAGGGTCACACAAGACCTTGCAAGTTCTACTCTGAATGATCGTAAGGCATGGAATATGATCTTCAGAAAGGCAAGAGAGCTGGGTCTCCAACCAAGAATCAGCTACCCAGCAAAACTGACTATATACTTCCAAGGGAAAGTATGGGCATTCAACAAAATAGAAGACTTCCAACTTTTTGCAAAGAAAAGACCAGAGCTCTGTGGAAAGTTTGATACCAAAAATCAAAGAGCAAGGAATACCTGAAAAGGTAAATATTAAGGAAAGGGGAAAATGTTATCTTCTTCTTTTACTCAAACTCTCTTCTATAAGGACTACATTTATATCAACCTATGTATACTAATATGTGGGGAAAATGTAATGTATAAATAGGGGGTAAAAGAAAGACCAAATAGAATAATCATTCTCACACAAAGATTCATATGGGAAGGGGAGGGGAAGAAAACTCCTATAAGAAGGAGAGGAAGAGGGGGGGGGGATTTACTTAAACCTCAATCTCAGGGAAATCAACTCTGAGAGGGAAAAACATCCAGATCCATTGGGATCTTGAATTCTATCTTACCCAACAAGGGTAAGGAGAAGGGAAAACCAAGGGGGGGAGGGGGAGAGGGAGAACAAAAAGGGAGGGAAAGAGAGGGGGGAAGGGGAGGGAACAAAAAGGGAGGGACTAAAAAGGGAAACATCAAGGGAGGGGACAAGGGGGACTGTTTCAAAGTAAATCACTGGACTAAAAGGTAGAGCCGAAGAAGAATAGGTTAGAATTAGGGAAGGCAATCAAAATGCCAGGGAGTCCACAAATGACAATCATAACTTTGAACGTGAATGGGATGAACTCACCCATAAAACGTAGACGAATAGCAGAATGGATTAGAATCCAAAACCCTACCATATGTTGTCTTCAAGAAACACACATGAGGCGGGTTGACACCCACAAGGTCAGAATTAAAGGATGGAGTAAGACCTTCTGGGCTTCAACTGATAGAAAGAAGGCAGGAGTGGTAATCATGATATCCGATAAAGCCAATGCAAAAATAGACCTGATCAAAAGGGATAGGGAAGGTAATTATATTTTGTTAAAAGGGACTATAGACAATGAGGAAATATCATTAATCAATATGTATGCACCAAATAATATAGCACCCAAATTTCTAATGGAGAAACTAGGAGAATTGAAGGAAGAAATAGACAATAAAACCATACTAGTGGGAGACTTAAACCAACCATTATCAAATTTAGATAAATCAAATCAAAAAATAAATAAGAAAGAGGTAAAAGAAGTGAATGAAATCTTAGAAAAATTAGAATTAATAGACATATGGAGAAAAATAAATAGGGATAAAGAGGAATACACCTTCTTCTCAGCACCACATGGCACATTCACAAAAATTGACCATACATTAGGTCACAGAAACATAGCACACAAATGCAGAAAAGCAGAAATAATGAATGCAGCCTTCTCAGATCACAAGGCAATAAAAATAATGATTAGTAATGGTACATGGAAAACCAAATATAAAACCAATTGGAAATTAAACAATATGATACTCCAAAACCGTTTAGTTAAAGAAGAAATCATAGAAACAATTAATAATTTCATCGAGGAAAATGACAATGGCGAAACATCCTTTCAAACCTTTTGGGATGCAGCCAAAGCAGTAATCAGAGGTAAATTCATATCCCTGAATGCTTATATTAACAAACAAGGGAGAGCAGAGATCAATCAATTGGAAATGCAAATGAAAAAACTGGAAAGCGATCAAATTAAAAACCCCCAGCAGAAAACCAAATTAGAAATCCTAAAAATTAAGGGAGAAATTAATAAAATCGAAAGTGATAGAACTATTGATTTAATAAATTAGACAAGAAGCTGGTACTTTGAAAAAACAAACAAAATAGACAAGGTACTGGTCAATCTAATTAAAAAAAGGAAGGAAGAAAAGCAAATTCACAGCATTAAAGATGAAAAGGGGGACAGCACCTCTGATGAAGAGGAAATTAAGGCAATCATTAGAAATTACTATGCCCAATTATATGGCAATAAATACACCAATTTAGGAGAAATGGATGAATATATACAAAAATACAAACTGCCTAGACTAACAGAAGAGGAAATAGAATTCCTAAATAATCCCATATCAGAAATTGAAATCCAACAAGCCATCAAAGAACTTCCTAAGAAAAAATCCCCAGGGCTTGATGGATTCACCTGTGAATTCTATCAAACATTCAGAGAACAGTTAATCCCAATACTATACAAACTATTTGACATAATAAGCAAAGAGGGAGTTCTACCGAACTCCTTTTACGACACAAACATGGTACTGATTCCAAAACCAGGCAGGTCAAAAACAGAGAAAGAAAACTATAGGCCAATCTCCCTAATGAATATAGATGCAAAAATCTTAAATAGGATACTAGCAAAAAGACTCCAGCAAGTGATCAGAAGGATCATTCACCATGATCAAGTAGGATTCATACCAGGGATGCAGGGCTGGTTCAACATTAGGAAAACCATCCACATAATTGACCACATCAACAAGCAAACTAGCAAGAACCACATGATTATCTCAATAGATGCAGAAAAAGCCTTTGATAAAATACAACACCCATTCCTATTAAAAACACTAGAAAGCATAGGAATAGAAGGGTCATTCCTAAAAATAATAAACAGTATATATCTAAAACCAACAGCTAATATCATCTGCAATGGGGATAAACTAGATGCATTCCCAATAAGATCAGGAGTGAAACAAGGATGCCCATTATCACCTCTACTATTTGACATTGTACTAGAAACACTAGCAGTAGCAATTAGAGAAGATAAAGGAATTGAAGGCATCAAAATAGGCAAGGAGGAGACCAAGTTATCACTCTTTGCGGATGACATGATGGTCTACTTAAAGAATCCTAGAGATTCAACCAAAAAGCTAATTGAAATAATCAACAACTTTAGCAAAGTTGCAGGATACAAAATAAACCCACATAAATCATCAGCTTTTCTATATATTTCCAACACAGCTCAGCAGCAAGAACTAGAAAGAGAAATCCCATTCAAAATCACCTTAGACAAAATAAAATACCTAGGAATCTATCTCCCAAGACAAACACAGGAACTATATGAACACAACTACAAAACACTCGCCACACAACTAAAACTAGACTTGAACAAATGGAAAAACATTAACTGCTCATGGATAGGACGAGCCAATATAATAAAAATGACCATCCTACCCAAACTTATTTATCTATTTAGTGCCATACCCATTGAACTACCAAAATACTTCTTCACTGATTTAGAAAAAACTATAACAAAGTTCATTTGGAAGAATAAAAGATCAAGGATATCCAGGGAAATAATGAAAAGAAACACACATGATGGGGGCCTTGCAGTCCCTGACCTAAAACTATATTACAAAGCAGCAGTCATCAAAACAATTTGGTACTGGCTAAGAAACAGAAAGGAAGATCAGTGGAATAGACTGGGGGAAAGCGACCTCAGCAAGACAGTATACGATAAACCCAAAGATCCCAGCTTTTGGGACAAAAATCCACTATTCGATAAAAACTGCTGGGAAAATTGGAAGACAGTGTGGGAGAGACTACGAATAGATCAACACCTCACACCCTACACCAAGATAAATTCAAAATGGGTGAGTGACTTAAACATAAAGAAGGAAACCATAAGTAAATTGGGTAAACATAGAATAGTATACATGTCAGACCTTTGGGAGGGGAAAGGCTTTAAAACCAAGCAAGATATAGAAAGAATCACAAAATGTAAAATAAATAATTTTGACTACATCAAACTAAAAAGCTTTTGTACAAACAAAACCAATATAACTAAAATCAGAAGGGAAACAACAAATTGGGAAAAAATCTTCATAGAAACCTCTGACAAAGGTTTAATTACTCATATTTATAATGAGCTAAATCAATTGTACAAAAAATCAAGCCATTCTCCAATTGATAAATGGGCAAGGGAAATGGATAGGCAGTTCTCAGATAAAGAAATCAAAACTATTAACAAGCACATGAAGAAGTGTTCTACATCTCTTATAATCAGAGAGATGCAAATCAAAACAACTCTGAGGTATCACCTCACACCTAGCAGATTGGCTAACATAACAGCAAAGGAAAGTAATGAATGCTGGAGGGGATGTGGCAAAATAGGGACATTAATTCATTGCTGGTGGAGCTGTGAAATGATCCAACCATTCTGGAGGGCAATTTGGAACTATGCCCAAAGAGCGACAAAAGAATATCTACCCTTTGACCCAGCCATAGCACTGCTGGGTCTGTACCCCAAAGAGATAATGGACACAAAGACTTGTACAAAAATATTCATAGCTGCGCTCTTTGTGGTGGCCCAAAACTGGAAAACGAAGGGATGCCCATCAATTGGGGAATGGCTGAACAAACTGTGGTATATGTTGGTGATGGAATACTATTGTGCTAAAAGGAATAATAAAGTGGAGAAGTTCCATGGAGACTGGAACAACCTCCAGGAAGTGATGCAGAGCGAGAGGAGCAGAACCAGGAGAACATTGTACACAGAGACTAATACACTGTGGTATAATCGAACGTAATGGACTTCTCCATTAGTGGCGGTGTAATGTCCCTGAACAACTTGCAGGGATCCAGGAGAAGAAAACACCATTCATAAGGAAAGGATAAACTATGGGAGTGGAAACGCCGAGAAAAAGCAACTGCCTGAATACAGAGGTTGAGGGGACATGACAGAGGATGGACTCTAAATGAACACTCTAATGCAAATACTATCAACAAAGCAATGGGTTCAAATCAAGAAAACATCTAATGCCCAGTGGACTTACGCGTTGGCTATGGGGGGTGGGGGGGGAAGGAAAAGAAAATTATCTATGTCTTTAACGAATAATGCTTGGAAATGATCAAATAAAATATATTTAAAAAAAAAAAAAGAAAAAAAAGAGATATTTATGGGGCTATCATGGTGCCATGGATGTTACTGTTAAACAGTTAAAACTCAAATCTCCAGATGTCCAGAACCACAGGATAACAGAGTTCAAATAATTTTACATGAGATTTTGCCTTTTGCTACTACACCAAATGAACAGACCAAAATAATTTTATTCAGTCTTGAAGCTTAACCATTAATTCCCAGTTGGGAAATAATCCTCCTATTTTAATACTATTAAAAAATACTTTTAGGCAAGTGCTGGGCTGGCAATAATTTATTTTTAATGAACATTGAAACTAATAAGACTGTAGAATTAGAAAAATTATAACAAAGTTAATCTGGAAGAACAAGAAGAGCTCAAGAATATCAAGGGAAATAATGAAAGAAAGTGAAGGATGAGGGCCTAGCAATACCAGATCTTAAATGGTACTATAAAGCATTGGTCATCAAAACAATATGGTTCTGGCTAAGAGAAAGAAGGGTAGATAAATGGAATAGACTAGAGCTAAATGACCTTAGCAAGCTTGTGTTAAATTAACCCAAAGATGCCAGCTTTTGGAACAATAACTCACTACTTGACAAAAACTGCTGGGAAAATTGGAAAACAGTATGAGAAAATTAGGTTTAGATCAACATCTTACACCCTATACCAAGATGAAGCCAAAATGGGTATGTGACTTAAATATAAAGATTGAAATCATAAATAAATTAGGTGACCATAGAATAGTATAACTGTCAGATCAGTGGGAAACAAAGGAATTTAAGACCAAGCAAGACAGAGAACATTATAAAATATAAAATGAATGACTTTGATTATATCAAATTAAAAAGGTTTTGTACAGACAAAATCAATGCAACCAAAATTAGAAGGAAAGCAACAAACTAGGAGAACATTTTTATAACAAAACTCTCTGACAAAGGTTTAATTTCCCAAATATATAAGGAACTAAGGCAAATTTACAAAAAAATCAAGCCATTCCCCAATTGGCAAATGTCAAGGGACATGAATAGGCAGTTAAAATGGTTGGATGTCATAAACTGTGGCATTTAAAAGAGTGGGAGTCATAAACTGTAAGAGTTAAAATGGTTGAAGGCTATAAACAGTAGTGAGTAAAAATAGTTGAAGACTTAAATTGTAGTAGATATAAGAGTGGGTGAGTAAATGGTGACCGCGGAAAATATGTTTTCACTACAGTGTCTTGTTTTAAATAAAATATAAGGTGGTCACCAGGGAAATATTCCCAATTATGAATATAACCAAGTCAACTGGGTTTTATAGAGATTTAATTAATAATACAATAAGGAATCAAAGAAAGAGAGAGAGAGAGTAAGAAAGGAATAAGTATGAAGGGCCTTAAGCCAACATGGCCTAGACCTGAGTCTTAAGAGAGAGATCAGTCAGTCTTTAATCACTCACCACAAGATATTCAAAGCAAGGATTCTAGTGACACCAGGCCAGCATCATCTCAGCTGTTTCCACCAGCTCAATCCTCAATCTGAATGTTTCAGACTGTGTCTGAGAGAGTCTTGAGAGAGACCCTTCAAGGCAGCCTTTCCCAGCTGACTGTTTTTTTTTTTTAACTCAGATTTCTCATCTCCTTATATAGGGAATTTTCTCCTTTGTCACCTCCCCTAAATTCTTAAATCCACCAATAACAGTAGATGTTTTTCAAAGGACAGACCATTCTGAATTCACATTTTGTTATCACCTTCTTAATTCACTTCTTGCTCTCACCTTTTCTGGGTAGACTAAAACTTCTGAGTAATTCACATCAGGAAAGCTCTGAGTAAGTTTTCACCTCTTTGCTCCTTGTAAGTTCACAAGTTGCCTGACCTTTATAGGTACTTAGCACCCCTTTCTAAAAATAGGCATGGCTTAAAGAACTTTTTGCCTCATTATAAGTATGGGTTTAAGTACTTTCATTGTTTAGCAAGGAGTTTTCTCCCATAAAGCAGTCTTAAGTACGGGTGGAGTAGAGGTCTTCCCATTTTTGATCTAAGTAGAGTTCTCACTGTCCAAATGGGGAATGTTCCCATTAGGGAATTGTTCCAATGGAGAATTCCCCAATGGGGAAATTTTTAACATTCACAAGTCTGAGAAATTTCAAGATTCACAAAGGGAAGGAAAAACATCCACAGTGATGGCAAATTGTGCCCAGGATCTTCAACCTCCCTCCACCAAAAACAAAACAAAACAAACAAACAAGAAAAAAAAAAACAAGAAAAAGGCATTGACCTTGGAAAATTTTTATGGCAGAAAAACTCAGAGGAAATACAGAAGGAAATTCAAATAAAACCAAAACCTTCCAAAAAATGGAAATTGTCCACAAGCTCTTAAAAAATTTAAATTGGAGCTTATCAAAAAGATGGAAGCCTTCTGGCAAGAAAAGTGGGAAATAATTCAAAGAGAAAAATAACAGTTTAAAGGACAAGAACTCCAAATTGGAAAAACACCTGAAAGCCACAAAAAGCAGGATAGACCAAATCAAAAAGGAAATTCAATAGATTATAGCAGAAAATCAGTCCATAAATACTAGAATTAGGCAACTGTAAGACAATGATCTTTCAAAACAGCAAGAATAAATAAAGCAAAGTCAAAAGACTGACAAAAGAGAAGAAAACAAAATACCTCACTGACAAGATGACAGATCAGGAAAGCAGACCACAACAAAACAATTTGAGAATCATTGGTCTACCTTAAAAACCAGAAATGAAAAGAAATCTTGACATCATACTACAGAAATCATCCAACAAAACTGCCCTGATGTTCTTGAATAAGGGGGCAAGATAGACATTGAAAGAGTTCATAGAACACTCTCTACACTAAATATTCAAAAGACAACACCCAGGAATGTAATTTCAAAATTCCAGGGCTTTCAAGCTAAGGAGAAAATTCTACAAGAAGCCAAAAAGAGACAATTCAGATACCAAGGAGCATCAATCAGGATCACACAAGACCTGGAAGCTTCCACACTAAAGGACTGCAAGTGTTGGAACATGATATTCAGAAGGGCAAGTGAATTGGGTCTTCAACCAAGGATCACCTATCCATCAAAACTGACTCTATACTTCTAGGGGAAAGTATGGGCATTCAACAAAATAGAAATTTCCAAGTATTTGTAATGAAAAGGCCAAAACTAAGTGGAAAGTTTTCTATCCAAACACAAAGATCAAGAGAAACATGAAAAGGTATATAAGAAAGAGAGGGAAAAGGGGAAAAATGATTTTTTTTTACTCAAACTCTCTTCTTTAAGGGCTCCAATTAGATCAAATTATATATATATATATATATATATATATATATATATATATATATATTAATATAAGGTGAAATGTTATTTGTAACACTCAAAAATTATATTTACTATTATAGTAATTAGAAGAATCATTCACAGGAAGAGATTGTGGTAATAAGTGCTATAAGATGAAATACAAAAAAAAGAAAAAGGGAAGGAGGAATCAAAGATGGCACTAAGAGATACTTGAATGAATAAAATAAATAGGATAATCTTTATCACACAAAGATACACATGGGAAGGGGAGGGGAAGAATACTCTTATAAGAAGGAGAGGAAAAGAGTGCTAATAGGAAATACTTAAACCTTACTCTCAATGAAATCAACTCTGAGAGGGAAGAGCATCTAGATCCATTGGGGTCTTGAATTCTATCTTATCCTACAGTGAAAGTGAGGAGGAAAAACTAAGGGAGAAGGGGGAGGGAGTACAAAAAGGAAGGGAAAGAGAGGGGGGGAGGGAACTTAACAGACTCTAAGAAAACAGAAAGTGAATAAAAAGGGAGTGGCCATAAAGGGAAACTTATCAAGGGAAGGGAATAGGGGGATTGATTAGATGTAAACAAGTGATTTAAAAGGATATAGCAAAAGAAGAAAGGTCAGAACTAGGAGTGGATATCAAAATGCTGGCAAATACACAAGTGACAATCATAATTTTAAATGTGAATGGGATGAACTCACCCATAAAATGAAAACATCCCTGTAAATAGGAGGTGCCTTTTCTGAATTTTTCCAAATGGTAAAGCTTCGTCATTGTAATACAGGATTAAGTTTTGTCTTTTCTTTCTCTACATTTATTTTACTGTGGCCATTTTGTAATTGTTTTCAGAGAATTAGGAGGTCTTATGATATGGAGCTAATTATTTCATCACTTTAATTTCTTCTTATGGCACCTTAATATTCTTTATATTCCACTACATTCATAGTCTGCCATTTGTTTAACCATTCCCCAGCTGATGGCCCTCTTTTATTTCCAGTTCATTACCTCTACATAGGTGCTTTTATGAATGTTTTATATATATATATAGGATCTTTTGTTCTATCTTTAATCTTCTTAAGGTACATATACAGTGGGATCTCTGGATGAAAGATAACTAAGTGGTATACAGTAAAAAGAGTGGTGGACTTGGAGTCAGGAAGATCTGAGTTCTAATCTGCCTCAGACATTTACTGATTTTGTGACCCAGAGTAAGTCATTTAGCCTCTGTCTGCTTCACTTTCCTCACCTGTAAATAAGGATAATTATAACACCTAATTGAGAGGTCCCTTGTGAAATTCAAAGGAGATAATAGTTGTAAAGCACTTTGCAAATCTTAAAAGGCACAAAATAAATGTTAGCTATAATTAGTACAGTCAAAGGTTATGCACATTTTAGTCACTGTCAGCATAAATCCAAATTGATTTCCAGAAGTCACTTCAATTCATCAACTCCCTATCAATATACCAGTATACTCACCTACCTTTCCTTTTTTGTTTTTTTCCCTCCTTCATTCTTGCTTTCAATTTTCAAGATTTCCTTTGGGATTCTAGCCATTTTGTTCTTCCAAAAGAATTTTTTTCCTAGTCTTATCTTCTTGGTCATTTGACTGGTATTGCACCAAATCTTTAAACTGAATCTATAAACAAATAATGAAATAATTAAAGGTTATATTTCAGTCTCAAGTCTTGCTTAATATGCTCATTAAATGGAAAACATCAAATGAAAAATTTGCCCATATGTTTTTGGCTTTAAATTATCCAAATAATACTTCCCTCAATTCTTCTTGTCATTTTTGCCTATGTAGATAGTAATTAGATCCAATATAATAATCCTTTCTTCAAATACTGAACATCATTTATAAAAACTCTATAATGTCAACTTCAGTATTTTCTCTTTTAAGAACTAAATATATACCTTTAAGAAGTGCTCTATGGCTTTAGTATGTGCCAAGATCACTTAAGATAGGGGCACTCACATGGGAGATACCAAAGATTTACTTCTGAGAGAAGACAAGAATCTCAAAAAGGCAGTTTAATTGGTATTCCATGAATGTTTGGTGAAGAGACACTTTTCCTAACCTGGTTCTTGAGAGACTGAGAGGATTTCTTCCTTGAGAGAACTATTAAGAGAATTCTTGAGAAGATATTTTAATCCTTCCTCTAAATCCTAGCAGTATATGGCCTTGATTAAATCACCTAATCTCTCTTCCCCTTAGTTTCCATATCTATAAAGTGTGGATAATGAAATCTTTACAACTTACTTCACAGAATTATTGTGAAATTTAAGTGATTTAATGAATACATAAAGTGGATTGTAAATGGGATAGCATTATGGAAATGTCAGTTATTATTTTTCCAAGTGCTTTTACATGAATTGTTTCATTTGACTATCATAAGAACACTCTGGGGAAGATGGGCAGGCATTATTATCTCCATTTTAATGAGGACACAGAGATGCTTAAGGGCATAGACTTGACATAAATATGACTTGAGCTATTGATTTCATAACTAGTGCTGCAGTTATTGATTTCATAATCCTGACTGCATCAGTTGCCTCACTTACTATGTTTCACACACATACTACAAATATAAAAAATTAATTTAATTGAACAAAATTTATTAAGGGCATTGCTATATACAAGTCCTTTTTAGGCCTTTCGAGGAAGTACAAAATTTTGACATTGTTGACCTTGCTTTCCTTGAGCTCAGAATGTACTGAGGATAAGGTGGAGATGTGTAACATATACACAGAAACCATAGGAGTTTCATGCTCAAAGATAAGATGGTAGAATAAAGGATTATCCACTCCAGTCAATATTACACAACACATATACACACACAGACACAGACACAGACACAGACACAGACACAGACACAGACACAGACACAGACACAGACACAGAGGAAAATAAATCATCTTAATACAAAACCAGGAGGAACAGGTCTCACTGGGATAAGAGAATATGTAAAATCAGGTAAATCAGCATCTGTGAGAACTGGCAGAATTCAGACCAGCCCAACATGCTGCTACTCAGTCAGAGACAATGAAGCTTCATAACAGGAACAAACCCAGTTCAAACAACTCAGTACCAGTATAGAAGGTATGGAGGGAAGGATGAGGGAATAGCTTAACCTGAGTCAGTTGGCATGGGTAGCAAAGGCAGAGAGTACAGAAAACTAATATACTCTTATGTGATAGCAGAGAACCTGAAGCTTAAGTGTAGCAGAATACGGGGCTGATCCAACCCAAGTCACTTGGCACTGGTAGTGAAGGCAGAGAAGGCAGGAGTCTACACACATAGCAGCAGAGCACCTGTGAAAGAAAAGCAGCAGAGCAGGACAATGGTTCAGACTAAGCCATTCTACAAAGGCAGAATAGACCAATGCACTTCCATGGGGCCTGAGGAAATGAATCAGCAGAATACCCGAGGCATCAGAGCTTAGAGCAGAGGGCCTGCCCAGACCAAACCACTCAGCAGGGGCAGGAAAGCTCCAGAGCAGGGACCTTCCCAGCAGGGCCACCCCTTTTTGAAAAACATGCCATGGGAAACAAAGGCAGCCTGGCTGTACCTAATTACCAGAGAAGAATACTCTGCTAGCGGAGGAGCAGTGCTTACTCTATACCACTAGCAGAGAACCTCAATAGATAGATAAAGTGTTAGGAAAAAATAACTAGAAAAATTACAAAAGGCAAAGAGAAAACCTGACCTTAGAAAGTTACTTTAGTGACAGGGAAGATCAAGATGGCCAAAAAGGAAATATGTGAAGCCACAAAGGAAATTGTGAAAGGATGCCAGGCCCTAAACAATCCTCTGGAAGAACTTGAAAAGAAGTTAAAAAATCAAATAAGAAAATTGATAGAAAAACTCAATTGCTATAGGAAAATTCATTGAAGAAATCAAATCCCTAAAAATTAGAAGAGTCCCAAAGGAAATATAAGCATAAAATATACTAAAGAAAATGATTCCCTAAGGAATAGAATGGACCATATGAGAATGGCGACCAAAAAACCCACTGAAGAAAACAATGCTTTAAAGAGAAGGATGAGCTAAATGGAAAAGGAAATACAAAAACTCAAGGAAATTGGGCAAATAGAACTAATGGATCCATAAGACATCCATCAAGAAACACTAAGACAAAATCAAAGGAAAGAAAAAGAAGAAAATTTAAACTATCTCACTGTAAACCAACTGACCTGGAAAATAGATCCAGAAGAGATAATCTAAGCATCATTGTAATACCTGAAAGCTATGATCAAAAGAAGAGACTACATACAATATAACAAGAAGTCCTAAGGGAAAATTTCCCTGATGTCCTTAAACAAGAGGGAAAAATAGAAATTGAGAGAGTCCACTGATTACAAGCATTACAAGTATTACAAGCATCCAGAAGGAAACAATGTAAATATTTTGGAGCCACAGTCTGGATTACACAGAACCTAGTAGCTTCTACAATAAAGGACTGGAAGTCATTGACAATGATATTCTAAAAAAAAAAAAAAGATCTAATACTACCACCAAGAATTTCATACCCTATATAAAAGTGGATAAACTATCTCTCATGATGAAACACATAAGATGTTAATGTATGAGTTGATTTTTCTAAACTAAAACCTCACTATTGAGGTTAAATTTCTGTATTAGCACTTAGCAATAAATAAGTGGGCTCTGGGTTGCAGTTTGAGCACTTGATCTCCAAAAGGTTCACCTTGACAGGTCTAGACACCATAAAATACCTAGAGTATATCTACCAAAAAAAAAACAAAACAGCAACTAGTTAAACTCAATTACAAAACACTCTTTACACAAATCAAGTCAGACCCAAACAATTGGGAAAACATTAATTACTCATGGATAGGATGGACCAATATAATAAAAATGGCAAGACAATCTAAATTAATTTACTTATTCAGAGCCATACAAATCAAACTACCCCAAAATTATTTCATAGAGCTAGAAAAAAAATTATAACAAAATTCATTTGGAGCCAAGAATATCAATATCAATGAAAAAAGGATATGAAGGAAGTAATTTTATCCCTACTAGATATCAAATTATACTGTAAAGTAGTAATCATCAAAACAATCTGGTTCTAGCTAATAAATAGGTTGTGCTGCTTGTCAGTTAGTAATAGTTAGAAGGGTGTGGCTGAGGAGAGTTAGTCACTTGCAAAGAGTTGCAAAGGGCTTTTTGTCTCTGGGTCTCCTGGGGAGAGAGGTTGTGCTGCAAGCACTCTCTGGTTGGAGACAGAAAATGGAATTAAGGACTTACTTGTGTTGATAAGGTAGATAAATAGTGGTTATATGATTAAATAGTGAAAGTAGGCAGAAGATACTGCCCTCTGAGGCATATATATATTTAGGGTTTTTTAGAGAAATTTAGTTAGGATTCGGTTCTGGGGTATAGTTACAAGCTATTGTAACATTACCTTCTATTTTCTCCTTCCTATTTCCTATCAATATTTTTTAATAATGAACTAAGTGTTTTGTGTTTAATAAACTGTGCACTGGCTTTTGTTCAAACTCCTGCCCCCCAAATTTAAGCCCTCATAGTTTGGTTATTGATATGATTAATTATGTACATGGTTTTCCTAATGTTAAACCAGTCTTGCATTTCCAGTAAAAATCCCAGCTGGTCATACAGAATAACCCTTGTGATAACTTGCTGTAGTCTTTTTGATAGTATTTTATTTAAGATTTTTGCATCTATGTTCATTAAGGAGGTTGGTCTATAGTTTTCTTTCTCTATTTTTGATCTTTCTGGCTTTGGAATCAGTACCATATTTGTGTCATCAGTGGTAAGACTCCTTCTTTGCCTATTTTGTCAAATAGTTTGGATAGAATTACGATTAGTTGTTCTTGAAATGTTTGATAGACTTCTCTTGTGAATCCATCAGGTGCTGGGGATTCTTTCTGATGGCTTATTCAATTTATTTTTCTGATATGTGATTATTTAAGTATTCTATTTCCTCTTTTGTTAATATAGGCAATTGACAGTTTTGTAAATATTCATTCTTTTCACCTAGATTGTTACAATTATTGCCATATAATTGCACAAAATATCTCTTAATTGCCTTAATTTCCTCTTCTTTGCAGGTGAGACCTCTCTTTTCATTTTTGATACTGTTAATTTGATTTTCTTCTTTTTAAATTAAATGTGCCAGTAGTTTATCTATTTTATTTGTTTTTTTAAGTAAAAGCTCCCAGTCTTATTTACTAGTTTAATAGTTCTTTTACTTTCAATTTTATTCATTTCTTCTTATATTTTTAGGATTTCCAATTTAGTTTTTATCTGGGCATTTTTAATTTATTATTTTTCTAATTTCTTAAGTTGCAAGCCATTGATCTCCTCCCTCTCTATTTTGTTGATGTAGGCACTCAAGGCTATAAAGTTTCCCCAGAGTACTGCTTTGGCTGTATTCCAAAGATTTTGATATGTTGTCTTTTCATTGTCATTCTCTTCAATGAAATCAGTAATTGTTTCTATGATTAGTTTTTTGACCCAACAGTTTTGAAGAATTAGATTGCTTAGTTTCCAATTAATTTTAAATTTGCTTTTCCATAAACCCTCATTAATTATAAATTTTAACACATTATGATCTGAAAAAGTTGTATATATTATTTCTACTTTTCTGCCTTTGTTTGCAATATTTTCTTGCCCTACTATATGATTGATATTTGTATGCATACCATGTGCTGCTAAAAGGATGGTATATTCCATTTTATCCCTATTTACTTTATTCCAGATATCTATTGACTCTAATTTTTCTTACATTTCAATTACTTTCTTCACTTCTTTCTCATTTTTTTTTGGTTTGATTTATCTAGTTCTGATAGGGGACAGTTGAGTCCCCACTAGTTTGGTTTTACTGTCTATTTCCTTCTTAAGTTCCTTAGATTCTCCTTTAAAAATCTCAATGCTCTACCATTTGGTGCATAAATGTTTAGTATCAATATCATTTCATTGTTTATGGTACCTTTTAGGAAGATAAAATTTCTTTCCTTAATCTCTTTAATCAAATCAATTTTTACTTTAGTTTTGTTTGATATCATGATTACTACTACTATTTTTTTTACTTTATTCATAATGAATTCTGCTCCAGCCTTTTACCTTGAATCTGTGTCACCCTGAATCAATTGTATTTCTTGTAAACAATATATAGTAGGATTCTGATTTTTTAATCCACTTCGCTATCCACTTCATTTTTATGAGTGAGTTCATTTCATTTATATTCAGAGTTGATTACTCAGTCTGTTTTTCCCTTCATCTTATTTTCTCCTTTTGATCCTGTTCTACTCCCTTTCACTTTGTTCCTTCTCACCAGTGTTTTGCTTTTTATCACCACCTTCAGTTCCCATTCCCTCCAGTTACCTCCCTCTTCCCTTGTCTTATCACCTACTACTTCTCTGTAGGGTAAGATAGAATTCTATACCCTAATAAATATATTTGTTTTCCCCTCTCTGAGCCAGTTACAATGAGAATAATTTTAAGTATTGCCTGTCACCACCTTTATCCTCCCCTCCCCATAATGATTTTAATGCCTCTTTATATTGTATAATTTACTCCATTCTGTCACTTCCTTCCATTTTCCCTCAGATCAATCCTTTTTTCACCCCTTGATTTTTTTTAATATATCATATCATCATAAACAAGTTACTTCCCCACCCTCTTTCTTAGTATATTCCTTCCATCTGCTCTAGTACTGAGTAATTTTTGAGAATTATAGATATCCTCATTCCATCTAGAAATACAAACATTTTGATCTTAATGAATCCCTTAAATTACTTCTGCCTTATTTGGCTTCTTGGGCTTCTCTTGGGTCTCATGTTTGGAGTCAAATTTTTTGTTTAGGTCTGGCTTATTCCTTAGGAATGCTTGGAAATATTTTATCTTATTGAATTTCCATCTTCCCCCTAAAAAAAAAAAAACAACTCAGTTGTGCTGGGTAGGTGACTCTGGCTTGTAAAACCTAGATCTTTGGCCTTCCTGAATATCATATTCCATGCCTTCTTATCCTTTAGTGTAGATACTGCTAGGTCCTATGTGGTCCTGATTGTACTTCTATGGTATTTGAACTGTTTCTTTCTGGCTGTTTGTGGTATTGTCTCCTTGGCTTGGAAGCTATTAAATTTAGCCATCATATTCCTAGAAGTTTTCTTTTGAGAATGCTTTCTGGAGATGATCTGTGGATTCTTTTAAGTTGTTTTTAAATTTTTCTTCTTCAAGAATATCTAGGCAGTTTTCTTTGATAATTTTTTATATTATGATGAACAAGCTTCTTTTTTTATCATGGCTTTCAGTTAGACCAATAATTCTTAAGTTGTCACTTCTGAATTTATTTTCTAGGTCAGTTGTTTTTTTTTTTCAATGAGATACTTCATGGTTTCTTCAGTTTTTTTTCTTTCTTTTGATTTCGTTTTATTGTTTCTTGATGTTTCATAAAATCATTAGTTTCTAGTTGCTTAATTATGATTTCAAGGCCTGATTGTCCTCTGTCAGCTTTTGGGTCTTATTTTTCATTAGGCCCATTTCTTCTTGCATTGCTTTCACTTTTCTTCCCCACTTTTCTTCTGCCTCTCTTAATTGGTGTTTGAAGTCATTTTTGAGATCTTCCAGAATCTGCATCAAATCTATATTTTTTCTTTTGTACTTTTCATTGTGTTTGCCTTGCTTTCCCTGCCCCTTTCTGTGTCTGTACCTTGCTCTTCATCTCCATAAAAATTCTTTAGTTAGGTGCTTTTTCTGTTGTTTGCTCATTTTTCCTACCTTTGTATAGAGAGACTCTGTATTCTGGGAGGTTAGGGTACCCTCTTGAACTTCAGTCCTTCCTTGATGCTACCCTTAGCTTTATTTTTTGGTTTATTCCATTTTCAGTACTTCCAAGATGGTAAGATGGCTTAAGGTCTGGGAGCTCTGAGGGCCATCTCCCACTGCTGATTCAAATAACCCTTGAGATGCTGATAGCTTAGAGTCTTGCCTCAAGCTTGTGTATGAAATCTTATACTGAAATAATAGTTTGTTTTAAGATAAGGGAAGGAAGTGGGATGATCTAAAAGTTCCAGTTCCTAAAGTAACCACACTTCTCTAACCCAAATCCCCTCCTTGGATGGTGATGGAAGTAATTGGGTAGGAAGGTAAGCAGGGTCAGGGCTCAAAGGGATAGTATCACTGACAGATGGTTTTTTGGTGTCTTCAGTAGCTCTGTAGAAATATCCCTCAGCATCAAAAGGATCCACATGAACAGGCAGGTGGTAGATGGATCACAAGGAAGCCACAGGGGAGAGAATATCTACTTCACTAGGTCCACCCTACAAGACTACAAAACTCAACTTCCTCCTTCCCTGACTGTTAGAAGAAGCAATAGCCCTGTCCCTTCTCCAGAATTCTGGAAAATTCTTATTTCTGCCTTATTTCTGCCTGCTCCTGCTCATTTCCCTGTAATGGGTGTAAGCTTTTGGTCTCACTCTATGCTTGATCAGGTCAGGAACTGTTCAAATTATAGCCTCAGGCTAAGGTGTAAATTTTTGGTTTCACCATGCACTTGATCTTATCAACCACATAGTTGATTGCCCTATCCTGGGGCAAAACCCTGAGCTTTTGGCAAAACAATCAGGACCCCTTTTGAGTCTGCCAAATACCCTAAACTGAGATCTATGTCCTCCCCACAGGTCCAGACTGGGACTCATGGTTTTTCTCTGGGCCCATGCAGGTCAGCCCACTTCAGCACAGACTGCCCTGGACTGGAATTCCTGACTTCACCACAAGTTTGAATTTCAAGGGTTTGGGTTTGTTGGACCTCTATTTGAACAAGTAGGATCTCTGGATCTGGATGTTGGCTTGGACTTAGTTTTTGAACCTGGAATAGCAGATGTGAGGTGGGAGTATATAATTATTTATTTAATGATAAAGAATTAAGGCTTGACCCAAAGATTGAAGCACAAACCTTATTATTTTAGGCACTATAGAGACTCTCTTCTCTGGACCAAGACTTGAGATCTAGATTGTGTTTAGCCCTGGAATGCCTAGCTTCTATGGGAAGTTTGTTAGACTCCTTTTCCTTATATTTTTAAGACTTGTTAGACCTCTGCCTTCTCACACTAGGGACAAATTATTTAAAGCTTAGGTTCTAACTTATGTTGAATGCCTCCTTATTAGCTGATTGTTTAATTTTTAATATAGCTCCAAATTAATGATCCTTGTTGGCCAATAAAACATTGAGAGAACCATCAATTCCTTTTTTAAAAAATGCTTACCTTTTTCTTAGAATCTATACTATGTATTGATTAATGGGGATTAAGTGACTTGCCCAAGGTCATACATCTAGGAAGTGTCTTAGGCCAGATTTGAACCCAGGAGTTACTCTATCTAGGCCTGGCTCTCAATCCATTTAGTACCTAGATGCCACAATTTCAATACCTTTTAAAGAAAAACTAGCCTAATTTACATGACAGAAGTGATAAGGATCCACTCATTGATGTTAAGGTCTTTGAGGCCTTCCAGAAGACTTTCTACCACTTGTAATGGTTAGAATGGGTGGTTGTCAAAATTGTAATTAACCCTTAAGTCATAAAACTGTTAATAGCTAGATTTATTAATAAGAAAAAAGAAAATAAGAGAGAAATATAGAAGGAAGATGAAGAATTTCCTAGTCTAATAATTCAGTGCCTAACAACTCAGTGTCTGTCTCTGATTCTCAGCATCAGAAAATAATCTATCCCCAGCTTCCAGCTAGGTCTCATCTTATAAATTCTTACTATACCCACTAGCTCTCTTACATCACTCACCAGGAACCAATCATAATTCCTCAACTAGCCTGGTTTCTGATTGACCCAAATTTTAACAAATGGAAGGAAAATCTAAATCTCTTATTGATCAAATTAAAATACAATTTCCCTTCTCACAATCCCCCCTATGATTCTATTGGGAGACACCTAGTCTCCCCAATGAATCATTTCAAATAACCAACATAAAATTCTACGGATTCTCCTATTAAAGGTGTATATGTAATTTCTCCTTTCTAAGAGGAAATTACAGCAACCTGGGAACAAGAGAGAAATAAAACAGGAAGAAAACAAAAACAATAATTGGTAGATGCATTGACAAAAAACCAATTGGGGAAATGCCCTTTGGCATAAGAATTTACATTCAGAATAAATGTGTTCAACCCTCTTCAGTTCAGTTCATTCTGAATCTCTTGATACAGCATCTGGTTTCTGCAGGCATTTCCATGGCATCCTCTTCAAAAAAATTCACCTTCCCAATTTGAGGTGCTGGCAAGTCCCTTCTCCTAAAATTCCTCCAAAAGAATTTCAAACTCTGAATTTTAGGACAATGATACAATTATAACCATACAATCCTCCTTCATGAGGGTGCCAATTAACACCAGGATCTCCCCATAATAATAATTATAAAGTTACAAGCAAAAATAAAAAGAATAAACAAACTTACAATAAGTCCTTGGATCATTAACAAGATCCAATTAAAATGATTTATGCCCTACAAACCTACAGGACAAACATAGCAACACTACATTGACCAAACAACAGCCAAGAATACAGAAAATTGCCATATTATAAAGAGAAAAAGGGAGTAAAAGAGTAAAAGAGAAATATGATTCCATGGTCTGATTTTACCTTCAGTCTTAGGGATAATGGAGACAAGATGAGAGCCAAAATAAGGTACTTGTTGGAATGTGACATGGGGGAGTCTAGCATCCAATGTTGTCAAAAAACCACTTTCTCGAACACCAAACAAACCCTCTGTCTTGGTGCAGATTCTGATAAATACCACAGGGATTGGTGGGTTTCTTGATCTTGTGCTTCTTGGAACTGTACAGTGGCTCCCTTGTAATTCCTTCTTTTGAAATCAGACACAATTTTAATAAAAGTCCCTTAACATTTATAATAAATGGCAGGTTTCTTTAGTCTAGTGCTTTTGGGTATGCATTGATATTAAGGCTAAAGGATATTTTAAACTTATTCATCAATATAAAACAATGAATACTGATTACATGTACTTCAAGAATTAAAAAAAATAAGATGCAGACAGAAACTAGAGGTCTAGTACTGGGCTCATCTCTGTCAGTGCATATGCTTAAGCTTCCATCAGCAACCCTCCTCAATCCTGCAATGGAAGTATCAAGAGAAAAATAAAATTCTAAATCACACTCTCCTAAATAAGACAGAAGCTGTTTCTCCTTTTAGTCTGATGCAGCAAATCCATGCCTTCCATTGCCAGTTGCTGTCTTAGATGTGAGGGAGTCAAAGGACTATCCAGTATTTGCTACATCATCTCCAAACACCAGGTCCTTCAGCATCATCTCCCGAAATGTGGTGCACTGGAAGTGGCCACAAATTCTGGGATGGGGTAGGGGTTACTTCCCTCCCTTAAATATTTACTGCCTTTAACAAACCAACTAGGATGCATTTAGCATATTTTCAAATATCCTCAATTCTGAAAAAGCTATCTGGGTTCTTTGAGAACCTTAAGCATTATTGTTTTAAATGTTTCCTCCAGTGCTTTATACTAAATAGTCTCAATAAAGTATAATTGTTTGAGAACTCTGTTCCTTGAATAAATTAACTTTCAAAGATAGTTTCATTGTTTTTAGGGAGTAAAACATATCTTCAATTTCATGGAATAAATGCTACTTTGGGTATCTAAGTGCCACAGTGGATAAAGTGTGACGTGTAGTCTGAACACTCATCTTCTCATCTTCTTGAGTTTAAATTGGGCCTCAGGCATTTACTAGTTGTGTGACTGGGCAAGTTACATAACCTTGTTTGCCTCACTTTGCCCTTCTATAAAATGAGCTGGAGAAGGAAATGAAAAAACAAACCACTCTAGTATCTTTGCCAATAAAAACCCAAATGGGGTCATGAAGTGCCAGACACAACTGAAAATGACTGAACAACAACAGTAAATGTTGCTTCTACCAAAAAACTTAAAATTGAAATAGATTTCTTAGTTTTTGTGTCATACAATTGACTTTGAGCTTACAATCCATTAAGAACTCCAGTTATTTTTCAAGTGAACTGCTGTCTAGCTACATCTCTCCCACCTTGTACATGGTGAAATAGAATTTTTGAATGCAAGGATAATGAATTCATTATAATAAATAAATAATAAATAGAGTGGAATGCATGTTACATTTTTTGCCTATTCAACTTATATAGTGCTTAGCATAGTGCCCGGCATATGGTGATATATATATAAATGCTAGTTTTTATTATTTTATTATTGTTATTGTTCCAGTTGTTGTTTTTCAGTCCAATGTTTAGAGGAGCCATGACCTTTCCTTATTCTGTCATTACACATAATGTTAACTCTGTCTCATATGCAAACTCTTATTATTCCATCTATTCCTGGATTCAAGTTGTTGGTAAAATATTAAATAGCACACAGCAAAGAACAGATGTACTCCTTTGGATATCTCCTTCTAAGATGATATCTAAACCATCTTTGGGTCAGAAAAGTTATACAAGTCTGAAACCACCTACCTGTACCATGATGTATATCACATATCTTCATCTTGTTCCAATGAATAACTTGACTTTATTTAATGCCCTGTTAAGATGTGTGGAAACAATACCTGCAGAATTTCTCCAATTTAACTCTATTACCTCTTCAAAAAAGGGTAAGGCAAAGGGAAATAAGGTTAATCTAATGATTTCTTCTTGAAATTTCTTCTCTCTCTGTGATTCCTATTTTGTTTTCCAGTTGATCTTTATTTCATTAATACTAATGTAACATTGACTATCCTCACTCCATTCCCTGATGGAAAATGTAATAAACATTTATATAACATCTATTATGTCCCCACATTTTGCTAAGAATTTTGTCAATATTATCTCATTTGATCTTCACAACAACCACTGGAAGAAAGTGCTGCTTTTATCCCCATTTTACAGTTAAGGAAACCAAGTCAAGCAGAGGTTTAGTGACTTGCTCAGGGTCACATATTAAGAATCTGAAGTGACATTTGAATTTAGGTCTTTTTGACTTTGACATGAAGGTAAAGTGTGATATATTTTACACCTCTCCCAGAGCCAGAGCTCATATTGAATGCCTTTCCACATTGATTACATTCATAAGGTTCTCATCAGAGTGGAATTTTTGATGTTTAAGAAGATTGTTAGGAGTCAAGATGGCAGCATAGAGGCAGCAAAAGTTCAGACCTCTGAAAACCCTTCCTTACCAATTATTAACTAAATGCTCCCAGGGGACTGAAAATCAAACCTAACAACAAGACAGAGCCAAGGAAGCCTCCTGCTGGACTCAACTTTAAAATGTATGCCCCCAAAAGCTTGGATTTGAGAACACTCAGGTCTAAAGTAAAGAAAAAAGGAAGGTCCTGGGAACTCACCCCCACCTAGAGTGCTAATCCTCCAGTGGCAGCTGGAACCTATGGGCAATCAAAGGCGCTGGTCTGGAGGGAGTACCTTGTGGGAAAAGCTGTGCCAGGCTGAGAGCATCAAATAGGCAGTGGGAAAACAGTTAGAGAAGAAGTGCAGAGCGCAGGGTGGGCAGCCTAGTAGCAGCAGTGGAGACACTCCATACTGCCTCCCTCTCCTGAAGTTTTGGCTTCAGGACACATTCAGCTCTGCAACTCCACAGGGCTTAATCTCATCAAAGCTTTCAGAGGGCAGGGCAGCCCGAACTCCAACACTCCTTCCCCATAGACTGCACCGAGAGATTTGCTGACAAAACTCCAAGGGTGAAGGCTGAGAGAAAAACCCAAAACCACACAAAAAAATGATAGAAGCAAAAGCATAGGTAACTGCAGAGAGTAAATAAGGGGTAAATATGAGCAAACAATAGAAAAAGAAAAAAAAATTACAATCAAGAGCTTCTACACAGGCAATGAACAAAGAGCAAACAAAACAGAGAAGGATGAAAGAACACCAAGCTAAAACACAGAAACTCCAGTGAACTAGATATAGGCTTTAGAAGAACTCAAAAAACAAATCAAAACACAATTAAGAGAGTATGAAGACAACTGGGAAAAGAACTTAAAAAGTAAGATAATTCATCTGGAAACAGAAAACAGTGTTTTGAAAGCCAAAATTAATCAGCTTGAAAATGAGGCAACGGAGATGAAAGATGAGGCAAAGAAGATGAAAGACGATGCAAAGAAAATGAAAGATGAGGCCGAGAAGATGAAAGATGCCCTCCAAAGAAAATCAGACCAGAAGGAAAAGGATGACCAAAAAGCCAGGGATGAAATCCAGTCTTTAATATCTGGAATACAACAACTAGAAGCAAGCAACTTCACAAGGAAGCAAGACATTTTAAAACAAAAGCAAAAGAATGAAAAAATTGAGGAAAATATGATGCACCTCATTCACAAAACAGAAAATTTAGAAAATCGTTCCTGGAGAGACAACTTAAGAATCATTGGTCTACCAGAAGACCATGACAAAAGAAAAAGCCTGGACATCATACTATGGGAAAGTATCCAAGAAGACTGCCCCGATATTCTAGAACAAGAGGGAAAAGTGGAAATTAAAAGAAGCCACAGATCACCTCCTGTACTTAATCACCAACTGACAACACCCAGGAATGGCATAGCCAAATTTAAGAACTACCAGACAAAGGAAAAAATATCACAAGTGGCTAATAAGAAGTCATTCAGATACCATAGAAACACAGTATGGATAACATAGGATCTGGCTGCATCTACATTGAAGAATAGAAAGGCATGGAATATGATATTCTATAAATCAAGGGAGATAGGGCTACAACCAAGAATCAATTACCCAGTAAAACTGACCATACTCTTACGGGCAAAACTATGGATATTTAACAAAATAGAAGAATTCCAAGCATTTGTAAAGAAAAGACCAGATCTGAACAGAGAATTTGATGTCCAAGCAGAGAACTCAAGAGAATCATGAAAAGGTAATTTAGAAAGAGGGAAAAAAGAAAACCAACACCCCCAAAAAAACTTTTTTATGAGACCCAATAACTTAAAATGATATGTATCCCTATAAGAAAAGAGGTCACTGGTAATGCTTTAAAAATGTTATTATCACTTGGCCAGCTAGAAGAATTACACTTAGAGGGAACAGTGACAAGTAGTATAGGATGAAATGTCAATACATAAATATGTATATAAATATACAACTGGAGATAAAAAAAGAGGTTAATACTAAAAGAAATGGGAAAACAAACCAAAGGGGTAAATTTATATGTAACAAAGAAGCTCATGGTGAGAGAGGGGAGAACATCAATACACTGGAGGAGTAAAGAGGTTGATGATAGGAAACACTCAACCCTTACGTGCATTGAAATTAACTCAAAGAGGAAACAACAATTCGATCCTTTGGGGCAGAGAATTGATTTTCTCCCTATAGGGAATTTGAAGATTACCAAACAGATTGGTGGGGAGGGAATCAGTAAAAGGGAGGGAGAAGTTCTGGGGTAGTTTAAAAAGACTGTAAGGAAAATAAGGGGGGAATAAGAAGGGATGGGGGAGAAAGGGAAGTAAAATAAGGGTGGGAATTAGGGGGACTGATGAAAAAACATTGGTGTAGAAGGAAATAGTGAAAGAAGAAGAGGCAGGAGTAGGATCAGAAATCAAAATTCTGAGAAATACACAGCTGGTAATCATAATTCTGAAAGTGAATGTAATGAATTCACCCATAAAATGCAAGCAAGTAGCAGAGTGGATTAGAATGCAAAACCATACCATATGCTGTCTACAAGAAACACACATGAGGAAGAAAGATACACATAGGGTAAAAATAAGAGGATGGCGCCAAATGTATTGGGCATCAACTGATAAAAAGAAGGCAGGAGTTGCAATCATGATATCTGACAAAGCCAAAGTAAAAATAGATCTTGTCAAAAGGGATAGGGAAGGTAATTATATCCTGATAAAAGGTGGTATAGACAATGTGGAAATATCAGTACTCAGCATGTCTGCACCAAATGGCACAGCATCCAAATTTCTAAAGGAGAAACTAGTGGAGCTCAAGGATAAAATAGATAGAAAAACTACACTAGTAGGAGACCTGAAACTTTCTCTATCAGACCTAGATAAATAAAACCAAAAAATAAATTAGAATGAGGTAAGAGAAATGAATGAAATATTAGAAAAATTAGTTAGTAGATATATGGAGAAAAATAAATCCGGACACAAAGGAATACACCTTCTTTTCAGCAGCACATGGTACATTCACAAAAATTGACCATGTATTGGGGTATAAAAACATTGCAAACAAGTGCAAAAGAGCAGAAATAATAAATGCAAACTTCTCAGATCACAATGCAATGAAAATAATTAGTAGGAATACATGGAGAGGCAAATAAAATTAATTGGAAAATAAACACTACAATTCTAAATAATTGTTTAGTTAAAGAACAAATCATAGAAAAAATAACTTCATTGAAGAAAATGACAATGATGAGACATCCTTTCAAAATCTATGGGATGCAGCCAAAGCAGTACTCAGGGGGAAATTTATATCCTTGAGTTCATATATTAACAAACTAGAGAGGGAAGAGGTCAATGAATTGGGCATGCGAATTAAAAAACTGAAAAGTGAACAAATTAAAAATCCTCAGATGAAGACTAAATAAGAGATCCCAAAAAATCAAAGCAGAAATTAATAAAATTGAAAGTCAAAGAACTATAGATTTAATAAATAAGACTAGAAGCTGGTACTTTGGAAAAACAAATAAAATAGACAAAGTACTGGTCAATCTAATTAAAAAAAGGAAAGAAGAAAACCAAATTGATAGTATCCAAGATGAAAAGGGAAACCTCACCTCTAATGAAGAGGAAATTAAGGCAATCCTTAAAAATTATTTTGCCCAATTATATGGCAATACATATGACAATCTAGGTGATATGGATGAATATTTATAAAAATATAAATTGCCTAGACTAACAGAGGAAGAAATAGAATACCTAAACAACCCCATATAAGAAAAAGAAATTGAACAAGCCATCAAAGAACTCCCTAAGAAAAATCTCCAGGTCCAGAAGGATTCACAAATTAATTCTATCAAAAATTCAAAGAACAATTAATCCCTATACTACGCAAAGTATTTGATGGACTAAGCAAGGAAGCAGTTCTACCAAATTCCTTTTACAACACCAATATGGTACTGATTTCAAATCCAGGCAGGTCAAAAACAGAGAAAGAAAATATAGACCAATCTCCTTAATGAACATAGATGTAAAAATCTTAAATTGTGTTGTGAAACTAAATTGTGTTAGAAACTAAAATTTTAGTTTCTAGTAATAAAAGTATTATGTTTTTAGAGGTTTATTAAAGATTAAGAAATAAAGAAAAATACAAGATAAGAAAGCACATGCCTAGGAGGGACAAAAGGCCCATTCAATTTCACTTACACTACATCTTGAGAGAAGTGAGTGTTGGAAGTGCAAGCAGGAAGTAGGCTTTACAGCCAGTTTAAATAAAAAATTTTTATCTTGCCCAGGTTGAGATCTCAGTGAGATTAGAGGGCATCTTGGGAACTAGAGAAAGGACTTCTGGGGATTGAATCCAGGTTTGCAAATTTCCATTTTTACATATGTCATTTGATCTTTTGGGAAAAAGATTTTCCCCAAAGGATCATGAAAACCTTATCAACTTAAGGATCACAATAATTTGAGGATAAGAGGAAGAAAGAACAAAATCAATAATTGCTAGATGCATTGACAAAAAGCCAGTTAGGGGGCAGTCCCCTTTGGCATGAAAGTATAGATACAAATAAATGTTCAATCAACCACACCTGAAGTTCATTCTTGATCTTCTTGTGCAGCTTGTGGTCTGGAGGCATCTTGGTTGTGTCTTCTCCAAACAGTTCAGTTTCTGGATTTGGAGAGATATCATCTTTCTTAACCTAAAATTCTTCTTAGAAGGAATTTAAACTTTTCAATGTAAAGTAATATTATTTTTTACATTTTCCCAAAAAGAGGGTGATTGAAAAACACAGGATCACTTAGGGATGCATGGCTAAGTTATGAGGTATATGAATCAATTGGTAAGAATAATTAAAAAGACATCAGAAAAATCCAAATAAAAATTGTTTCTGAATGAAAATATAGACTATCAAAGTCTCATGTGTAAAAATTCCAAGTAAAGGAAAAGTAAATCTATAACAGATCCTTGAATCAGGGCCCAATTAAAATGATCTATGCAATGATGCATTTACCCAGCCAGTATCCAGGAATACAGAAAGTTTGCCACACTATGAAAGACAGAAAAGGGACCAGATTATATTAGCCAAATAGAAGCCAAGTTTGGGGATACTCATCTGTAAGTATTTTCAGAGTGAGTGTGGACACAAGGAAGGCCTATGTCTTAAAATATGTTAAACATCGCAACCTTGAGTCTTCACACTAGGTTCAAGACCTTTGTATTGACTAGAAGTGCTTCAATCTGTCCTGGATTGGTTTATCTTTGGCCCTATGCAATGACTCTTTTGTGTATATCTTGACCTGGAATCAGACAGAATCATTATGCAGAGTCCCATAATTATGTTTAAACAATTAGTGCCATCATTTTTATAGTCTCAAGCTTTTGGGGCATGCATTGACATTATAGCAAATGTATTTTAAACTTATATTACTGCAAAATCAAAAAGTTAAAGAAAATCTTAATACTGGTGACATGAGCTTCAAATTTAAAAAAGGAGAGAAAAAATAAAAAAACTTAAATAGTATATTGCACATGCAAGAAAAATATAATAAAAGTTTTCTTTAATTCAAAAATGTAGCTTATAATTATTAACACACTGTGTCATCTA